>NC_048224.1:83579415-83692633 GCF_002007445.2 Ailuropoda melanoleuca | reverse complement strand
TATATATATATATATATATATATATATGCTAAAAGTAAAAGTATGACTCTCCAAAGATTAGGAGCCTGGATCGAACTGAGGATAATTTCAAGATTTGTACCATTGGACAGAACTGAGGATAAATCCAAGATTTGTACCGTCGGTGGTTAGGTGATTGATAACACAGTTAACCAAAGAGGATATTGAGGAATCATAGCTGATTGGTGATGAGGGTAATGAGTTCATGTTAATGTTTGAACATGTGACTATTTGACATGTTTGCCACATATTCATGTGGAGGTCTGAGATATCTAGTTGAATGTAATGGATCTGGAACTTGAATAAGTACCTTTAGTCAGAAATGTAGATTTAGAAATAGCTATAATTAATGCCATGATAGTGGCTCAACCAGCATATATATTGGTAAGAACATCCTAAGGAATATCAGTATTAAAAAAGTAGTAAAGTAAAATGGGAAAGAACTGTCAGAAAGGTCATGGCTTGTCCTAGATTATCTATTTTATATTTGAGTTTCCTTTTGCAGGGTAAATTGATCTTCTAATGATTTGGCTTAGGATAGTACAAAAACATTTCCTATAACGTAGGTCCAATAATATTCCTTAAAATACTCAGAAAACAGTAGCAATTCCCATCTTCCTCTTCCATTATTAATTCTTCTACTAGCACTAGAGATCTTGTGCGTACTCGGATAATCAGAATCTCTTTTAGGAACACCTTGACTTGATAACATTTAAATCCTTGATGTTCTGGAAAGGTTCATACTTGCTTTAGAAATGTATGTTAATTATGAAATATGTAGACTTATAGCTTCTACTTTTTCTATGCAGATTATTTATTCAGTGGGATTTATACTAATCTTGCTGGTAGAGTCTGGTTTCCCTCACAGGATTAAGTGGCAGAGCGGAGGAAGGTGTTGTCCAGAGAGTGATCATGCTGCCAGTTAATTTAAGTAGATAGGTAATGACATGAGGCAGCTTGCCTGAATCCAAGAGAAAAACTGCTCTCTGAATTCTGGACATAGTGCTATAGATATAAATACATAATTTTCAAAGGTCAAGTATTCCACTAAATATTTTCTTTGTAGTCTTTTAAAAAAATCATTTGCTACATTAATTATTTATTTGCTGTATAAGAAATTACCCCAGGATGTGGCAACTTAAAATAACTAAAGTTTGGGGATACCTGTGTGACTTAGTCGGTTAAGCGTCTGCCTTTGGCTCATGTCATGATCCCAGAGTCCTGGGATCAAGTCCTGCACTGGGACTCAGCAGGGAGTCTGCTTCTCCCTCTCCCTCTGCCTGCTGTTCCCCCTGCTTATGTGCACGTTCTCTCTCTCTCTCTCTGACAAATAAATAAATAAAATCTTTAATTAAAAAAAAATAAATGAAGTTTGTTATCTCACACAGTTTCTGAAGGTCAGAAATCTGGCTGGGAGTGCTTAGCTGTGTGGTTTTGTCCCCTGTTCAGTCAGGAGAGACCCTCGAGTTGTCAGCTAAGGATGCAGTCAGTTTAAGGCTTTGCTGGAGTTGGAGAATCTGCTTCCAAGTTCACTCATCTGGTTGTTGGCAGGTCTTATTACTTCTTCAGTGGTTGTTAGCTGGAGGCTTCCTTTGTTTGCCGTGTGGACTTCTCTCCGTGGGACTTCCGGGAGCCTAAAACTGCAGGCTTTTATAAGCTAACTCAGAAGTGACATGCCATCACTTCTGCCATATGCCATTGACCAGACTAACCCTGGTACAATATAGGAGGGGTCTTCACAAAGATATAAATAGCCCAGTGGTAGGGGTTATTGGGGTGATCTTGGAGGCTGGCTGCCACAAGTGATATTTAATGTCAATTAGAAAGCAAGTCATATCACTTTTCTTCTTGGTTCTTGTCTGTATTTTAATTTAACCCTTGATATGGCTATATTGTATAACATTCTAGAAATATTTGAGTATCCATTATATGCTAGGCTCTGAGATTTTATTTTAGAACTGTCTAAAAGTCCCATCTGGATCTTCTTAGTCACCTCCTTCAAATTCTTTAATTAGTTTAATCCCCTGCTGTTTCCTTGTTATAAAATCTATGTTTTAGCTTTATGGAACGAATCATCTCAGTCTTAAGGACTTATGTCCCTGGTGCCATTCTGAGTACTTTATACTTACCATCTCATTTAATTATTATAACAACCAACCCTCTGAGGGAGTATTATTTTCCTCATTTTATGGGAGCTACATGAAGTTTCTTGAGGGCCATATTTTCTCTTGTTTCTGAGCTGTCTATTCTGCTTTCCACTTGAAATGACTTCTATCTTTAGGACTCAAATGAGGTTAATCTCCTTCTAGGAAGTTTTCCCCTAATGTACCTAATCCGAATTCAGTGTCCTTCTCTTGATTTACAGTGTATATACCCTGTGTATCCTTTGACTATGCAACTTACTGCTCTGGATTGCTGGTTTTTATTTACTTATCTGTTTCCTTCATTAGACTAAAGACTGTAGCATAAGGATTAAAAACCCGGGCATTGGAGTGGAAAAGCTTGTGACTAAATCCTGAATCTACCACTTACTGTGCCTTTGGGCAACGTAATCTTAGCCTACCTTTCTTCAGTTGTAGAATGGCATAAAAAATAGTAACTTCCTCCTAGATTGTTGCAGGGGTGAAATAATATAAATAAAGTACTTGGTGCTATGCCTGGCATTCGGTAAATCTATAAACTCTTTGAGAGCAGAATTAGTGAATGCTTATTATATGCCATGTAGTGTATCAAACTCTTTGTGTAATTTAATTCTCACAACAACCCTATGTGGTACTTACTATCATTAATGTTATATTCTTCTCAGTGGCTGTAAAAAATGTCATAAATGTTGAGTATTTGTGGAATGAATGAATGAATGGTAGATGTAATTGTGGGGAGTAGAGCTAATTGTAGAGGGAGACAACACCATGGAAACACAGCTAAAAGCCTAACAGTAGGCACAAAGAATGAAGAGAAAATGAGCAAATGAACATGGTTTACATCATAGTATAGGAGCTAACATCACATGCTCTTGAAACAGACTTGGGTTTAAATCCTTGCTCCACCCTTCATTAGCCACATGACATGGGGCAGATTTCTTAACTTCCATTTTTCAGGTTCTTTGTCTATAAAATGGGGATAATAATAGTATGTATTTAATAGATTTACTGTGAGGATTACATGAGATAATGTTTGTAAAATATTTTGTATAGAACTCGGCATACAGTAGATGCTTAGTAAGTATTCTTAAATTGAGAGAATCAAGAAGACAATTATGGTAAGAGAAGGAAGTAAAATATTACTATGAAGTATGTGGTAATGACTTTGAATCATGAATTATAGTTATCAAGATAAGACACAATAGAAAGAAAGATCACAGTTGTTATTCTACTTTACAGTGTGGTACCCTCTCCAGACAACACCAAATTTTTGCTATGGGTCTGGCATTAAAATTTAGTTCTCATAAAGTGAATGAAATGACTCTAATATTCTATCTTCTTACCCTATCATCACTGTAGCCCAAATGTTGGGAAAATGGGAACCAAAAGTCTTCTGTCAGTGATTGATTATGTCATGATTTAGGGAATTTCTGAGTTTCACAATAGAGACTGCACTTTTATATCTGACTGATCTCAAATTTACCTGGTTATTAGTATTCTAGAAAATAGAATTTAGGGACTGGTTGAAAGGATGCGTTTTGAAGCCTTAAGAAGGCAAGAAATGGAGTTGTTAAAACAGTATTGCCATTTAAGAAAGAGTGAACCAGCTTTTAAAAATTTTTATCAGAATTAGAAAACTAAAGTTAGTTCTTAGAGGGGTGGCAGAGGAGACGTGGCAGGGATCAGGTGGGAGGAAGCTGAAATGGTGGGATTGCATTAGGATCTGCTGAGGAGCTTTTCTAAAATGTAGATATTCCCCCTTCCTGGCATTATCAGAATTTTAGGGGTTGAGGAGGATTCTAATCTGTGTGTTAAATAAATCTTCTGTGGGACTCTTACATATACTGCCTTCCAGCTAAATTAAAAGCTCTATCAGAAAGTAAGAGTTTACCTTATAAAATATAACTGAAACATTCTAAGGATGACCTAGGCCATTGATGGTCTAGACTTAAAATAATGATTAGAGATTGTGAACTCTTATTACACTTAAAGACATACCACACAAGTTAACAGAGCTTGTTGGAATGCACAGGTTTTAGTATAATGGTTTAACAATCGGTTTTACTATCTCATATTTACTTTGTAGATTTTTTTCATTGAAATTAAGTAAAAAATTAAGTGATGTGCTGAAACTGAACTGTGCCTGTAGACCCTCATGTTACCTTTACATGTCAAATTATTGTTGTGCCCACGTTTGGCCAACCCTTATTGTAAGGCTTCAGGACAAGAATGGCCAAGGGGTTTCCAAAGCCAGGGCAGGTGTAGAAGACTCACATCTAGTTCCGTTTCAGATTGGAAACTATAAGGATTATGAAATTCCAAGAACTGACTAGTATGTCCACGTAGAGGTAGAAGCAGCAAAGCCCAAGACCAGTGAAATTCCTCAATAATGTTGGCTTAAGTTTTGAAGTTTGTTTTAGTTTCTTGAAAACAATTCAGTGTCTAGTCATTAAATAATCTTTGACACAAAACTTTGGTGCTATGAATAGGTTAAACCTGCTGCAGTATTTGCTGTCATGGAATAATGTATGTAGGTAAAGGGTACTAATTAGATTCTTGAAGGTAAAAATCTGATGATTTTTCTCTGGTAGACAGGCCCTGATTAAGGCAGGAATTATTTGAGAGAAATGACTTTTCTTATGATTATTTAATCATAGGATATGTGTTTTCATTCTTTTACTTTTTTACAAATCCTTATCATCATCATTATTAATAGATAATTTGATGATTCCTCACTTAAGCATGGCAAGCATGTTTATTCCTCACCTTTGAACTCTCATGCATCCGTCTTGTACTTTTCTGTTCAGTCATAACCCTCTGCTCCTTCCAAGTTTGACAAAACATCCTTGATTTTCATCATATTCAGACATGCTAGTTTCCTTTCACAAGCTTTTATATCCTATTTCTCTTTTAATGTCCGTTTCTCACACTGTATTAGTTCCCTTTATGATATTAATTCTGCATACTGTATGAATTTTTATTCATTTTTCAAATATTCATTATAGGTTTTCTTATGCTTTCAGTTAGAATAAGATCTCTTCTTTGGATTAGGAACAGTAACTTTCCCCTAGCATTTAGGGTAAATTATACAAATAACGACTCTTTAACACAATTTTATCATGATTGTTAGAACAGAGGATGCTCTCAGTGGAAATACTTTCTGTGGCCATTGGAGCTAGTACTGATGGGAGTGCACTTTTGACTTCTGTAATATTTCACTTAGCAAAATGGCTGTCTTAGTTTAATTGCATAAATTTTGCCTTCACACTTGGAACTGCCTACCCAGAGCAAATTTGTCAAAAATCTTCAAGTAACCCTGACCCAGTTTTGGAATTCTTGGCTAATTTTGAGTTAGGAATTCCTTTCTTTAAACAGTATTTTAAAATTAATACAACAAATGCAAAATATAACATATTTTGTAGGTTACATTTTTTAAAAAGACTTTAAATAATACCCAATACCACAAAGTAACTTAATTTGAAATGAAGAAAAAAGGATCTACCCATATTCATAAACTTCTCATTGTTTTTGAAAAAGTTGATGAAGATAACAATTTAGAAAATACTTCTAAAAATACATTTTAGGGTATATAGTTGTTTGGAATATGTGTGTGTGTAAAGTTGTATGTAATTGACATAATAAAATTAGTGCTTTAGAGTTTTCAAGTCCTTAAAATATTTGCTTTTAGTCTATAATTTAACAAAGGGATTGCTGTTTTGAGGGACTTAAAAATTGCTCTAAACAATCACTTTTAATGAAAATCTAGTTAGAATTTTGGGCCTCTTTTGCATAATTTCTAATATTTAACAAGCGTGTTTTTCAAAAATAATGCTTCTAACTAAACATTGCTCAAACTGGTTATAATATAAATTGTCTAACATTGTCAAAATTTGATTCATAGTTCATTATTGTTTTGGTATTTATTATACCAAACAGTTACCCTGGAAAGGAAACTAATATTTTATACAAGCTCTCACTGTTTGGTAAATGATATAATTATGTTAAGCAAATACTGTACAAGTTGTAGATAGTCATCTCTGATTAAATAAGTATGACTGTGTTGTTTTCTGCTAGAAGAATGATTATCAGGAACATTTCACTTTATTAAATAGTGTGTGATACCAGGATTAGCTTTGGTAAAATTAATTCATGCACTTGCTTTATTGCTGCTTTTGTACTAAGAACTTAATGAAAATTATAGTATAGTCAGTGGATAAGAGCTCAGACTCTGGAGCCTGGCTGCCTGAGTTCAAATCCTTTTGTTAGCTTCATTTTCTGTATCTCTCAAGCAGAGATAGTATACGCATAGTGTTTTGTGAAAATTAAATGTGTACATATAGTAAGAATTTACTAATGGTAGCTATTATTGTTAATAACAGATGTTAATATAGATTTATTTTTCAGTAAATCCTTAGGATAAAGATGGAAAACAATAGTTAAATTAATAAAATGTTTTTAGTAAGTCATATTCTAATACTTGTTCTAGGAAGCTACTCTATTCCTTCTTTATTTTTAAAAAATAGCTTAAAAGAGTTTTGGTTTTTATATTTATAAACCTCAAATGTTACTATCCTACACTCTGAAAATAATTTTAGTGCATAACACAGTATATAAAATGCAGTCATAATTTACTAAAATAGCCAAGTTTTGTGATCCGTAAAATGAATAATGATAACACTTAATTCACAGATTTATTTTGGAGATTACATGAGATAATGCATTTGAATTAACTTTGTAAATTGAAAGTGCTTTAATTCTCGTCTAAGCAAAGCATAAAAGTGATATATCATTCTGTATCTTAAATGTATCTTAAATTAACTAACTTTCATTACCAGTTTAGTGTTCAGTGGCCCAAAGGGCAAATTTCATAGTAGGGTCAATGCAAGTACAAGTGAACACCTCCTTAAATTTTGCATCCAAGACACCTCTCTTGCTTCACCCTAATCCTGGCCCTGTTTTATACTGCTTATACATATTTTTCTCTTGGAGAGACGATAGTCTGAAAGACATTTTGGTTGATAATATACTAATGCTGAAATAAAAATAACCCTAGTATACTGGTAATTTCATATTTTTGGTTCTGCTTACAGCGAAGCTAAGGTCTTAAGTTAGTGAATAGTAGGCTTTTCTTTTTTAAATTTCAGATCAATTGCATTAATTCCTGAGTTATATGCATACAACTCCAAAGTTGTTTGATCTCACTGGACTTGGTACTAAACCTGCCTGGCACATTCTTCATGCATGTTGGAGCTAGGAAGTTGGAAATTGATAGGAAATTCTGCCACTTGAAACAGAGCTAAGGCAGTATGGGTTATGGTGCCCTCTTATCAACTGGAAGACATTCCTGAAAGCAAACAATAAATCATTTAGTTATTCAGTAAATATTTTTAGAACCCCAGGTCTATGCTAGGAATGTATATAATAGGAAGCAAGACACGGTTGAACTAGCTATCTTTATATTAGTGATTTATGACAAGAAAAATCTCTAGCCTAAAATATAGTTTCTATTGTAATAGATGTCCCATTTCTCTTAGATTATTCAAACTTTTTAGCATGGTCTTTGTAATTTTGGATCATCAAGCAGCTGTTTACCTTTTTATTTAGCAGCCTCTCCATTACTGCACCACCACTTTACTTTAAGACCAGTAGCCTCTTTATATTTCCTAAAATAACACCAGTTCCTCAGCACATCTTCTTTCATCTTGGGAGACCTCTGCCTCTTGCTTCTCTCAAAGCACAGCCTCTTTTTCTTACTTCAAGTCTTAGCGGCCATGTTACCTTCTCAGATGCATCTTCCTTGAACCACCCCCCAGGGCCTCCATTTGTATTTTTGATAAGAAATTCTGTTGTTGGGGTGCCTGCGTGGCTCAGCCGTTAAGCGTCTGCCTTCAGCTCAGGTCATGATCCTGGGGTCCTGGGATTGAGCCCCTCATCTGGCTCCCTGCTTGGCGGGAAGCCTGTTTCTCCCTCTCACACTCCCCTTGCTTGTGTTCCCTCTCTCGTTGTCTCTCTCTGTCAAATAATAAATAAAATCTTAAAAAAAAAATTCTGTTGTTTCATAGAATTTTTCTGAATCTGTCATTACCTACTTATTTCCTTGTTTGTGTGTTGTCTGCTTCTTCCCGTTGGACTCTGAGCACCAGGTAGGGAGGAGCCATATCTGTTCCTTGTACATAGGAAGTATTCAATAAATGTTTGATGTTTAGTGGATATGGTTTTTACAGACAAAACTAATTTTTAGTTTTACTCTGGGTTGCCTAAATGCTCCACTCTACTCCGCTGCAATTCACTTTGAAAAAAGTCTTCTAAATAATAGGCATTCTGAAATAATTTTCATGTTTTTATTTTCTTTGTATAAAGTACACATACATATGTGTTTACTAATGCTTAAAGGGAAAAGATGGGGGAAAGGAGTAGGTAAATATTTTATTTTTAAAGGATCTAGGGTGTATATTAAGGTGGAATTAACCTCAAAGAACTTTGAACACTTTTGCCTACTCACTTTTTTCATTTATTCAACAAATGTTTATTGAGTCCCTACTGTGTGCCATGCATTTTTAGACACTGGGGATACTGTTGTGAACAAGATAACTCGAGGAAACAGTTAATAAACAAGTAAACAAATGAAAACATAATACAATTTCAAATAGTGATCAGTATTGTGAATAAAATAGAGCAGAGTTGGGAGTACTAGCAAAGTGGGAATTATGACTGTCTTGGACAGGATGTTCAGAGAAGGCTTTACTGAGGAGGTGTTATTTAAGGAGACGGCGTGAATAATGGAGGGGGTTGAGTCATGGGAAGCTCTGGTAAAGAGCATAGTAGACAGAGGAAACAGTAAATACAGAAATTGAGACAGTGAGAGTCATGCTGTGTTCAAGGAACAGAAAGAAGACCAGTATGGCAGGAGTAAGTAACGAGGAAAGTAGTAGAAAGTAAGGCCTGAGAGGGGGCTATATCTCAAGGGGCCCTGGCTTAGTAAGCCAGGATAAAAAGTTTGGATTTATTCTAGTGTAGATGGGAAGTCATTGGAGGGTTTTGAGTAGGGGGGAGGGTGTGGAGAGTAGTTTATCAGCTTTATTGAGAAGAACTGGGAGGCAGCAAGAGTGGAAGTATGAAAATCAGTTGGAGGATCCCTTTGTGGTAGTACAGACAAGAGATAATAATGGCTTAGACTATAGTGATGTTAGAGATGATGAGAAGTTAGACCTGGGATGTATTTTGAAGTTAGAGTCAACATGACTTCCCAGGATTGGATAGTGGAGTTCGAGGGAAAGAGTAATTAAAGATGACTCCTTTTTTGATTTGGACAACTATATGTAAGGAATGATAATGATATGGGAAAAACTAGAAAACAGTGTTTTTTTGGTGGTAGAGGATTGTTAAAGTTTATTTTGCACATAGACATCAACTAAACAAGTTGAATTAGGTGGAAGAGGACAGATGCCTCGGAAATGATTCTTCAAGTCCATCGATAATCTGGCAATGGGGCGATTGTTTGTAATTTTTATTTCCTACCATAGAGCCTCCTACAGAGTAGACAACAAATACTGGGCGGTTGGATGGAATGTATGAGGTGGACATTCATACATTTGAACAGATACCATTTTCCTTTGTATAAAGGCATTTATTTAGATGTGTAAGTAAGAACTTAACTATAATAATTTCAAATGTTTACATAACACTCTGTGCCTGGCTCTGTTGTAAATGCTTAACATGTATCATTAATTCACTTAATTCTCACAATACTGTGATTTAAGTATTGTCATTAGTATCTCCACTTTACAGTTGAGAAAAGTGGGTCGTAATGAGGTTAAGCAACTTGTTCAAAGTCATGCTGCCAATAAGGGCCAGGATGTGAACCCATGTGTGGCTCCAAAGTCTCACACCAGTCCACTGCCCTATACTTCCGCCCAATATCATGACATACTCATTGTCGTAAACTTATACCTGTATATCTGTGTGACCACTTGGGTTGGGGGAGGTGAAGTAATAAAAGTGATACTTGAGTGAAACATAAAGACTTGGTAAAAAACGTTACCTTAATCCTTGGAGGAGGCATTCACTTTAGTATAACCCTATTATGCTATTCTGAAGAGAAAGTAAAATGCCTGATTAGTAGCATACCTAAATCCTATAAAGACTCAGGTTTACTTGCATTTCTTTGTGAGTCTTTTTTTTTAATTTTTTTAATGAACATATAATGTATTATTTGTTTCAGGGGTACAGGTCTGTGATTCATCAGTCTTACACAACACCCAGTGCTCACCACAACACATATCCTCCCCAATGTCTATCACCTAGTCACCCCATCCCCTTACCCCCTTCCCCTCCAGCAACCTTCAGTTCGTTTCCTAAGATTAAGCGTTTTATAGTTTGTCTCCCTCTCTGGTTTCATCTTATTTCATTTTTTCCTTCTTTGTGGGTCTTAGGGTCTCTTAAAATGTCATTGAGAGAAAAATGGGAATAGGCCACTCCTGTTGAATATATGTGGATTTACACCCACACTATTTTTGTTAAATAAATATATTTTGTATATAATTTTGTATATAATTTGTCAGTGGGTAGAAAATGTAAAACACTATGACATCCATGCCTTAGCTGGTGGTGTTAGCATTACTTTACTCCAATGAAAGCACTCACTTAGATTGCACTTCAGAGTGCCCTTAATGAAAGGAAAGAATAGGAAAGAATAAGTTGATAATAAAAATTACATTTGTAATTTACATTTATATGGCTCCTGGGTGTCTCAGTCAGTTAAGCATCTGCCTCTGCTCAGGTCATGATCCCAGGGTCCTGGGATTGAGTCTCCTATGGGGCTCCCTGTTCAGTGGGGAGTCTGCTCTCCCTCTGCCCCGCCCCCCCACTCATTCTCGCTCTCTCTCACAAAAATAAATAAATAAATAAATACATCTTTTAAAAAATTACATTATGGGGGTTGTAGAAAAAAACCCAATATTGTTTATTTGTTAAAGATTTAGCTTAACTTAGTTTATTGTGGTTTTAGTCAAATAGAAGTTTTTAGTCAGATCAGTTCATCTTTTTCTTTATGACTTCTGGGTTTTGGTCAAACCCACAAAGTCCTTCCTTATCAAGAAGTTGTAAAGATTTCTAATAATTTCTAATACTTTTAGAATTTCTAATAATTTTTAAATTTTGTTTTTTAATATAAGTAATTCATTTTCTATGTATTGTGAAGGTTTAATGATCTCTTCCTTTCAAATTGCTAAGTTTTTCAACACTTTATTGAATGGACTATTCTTAATATTTTTACGAAATCTACTTATTTTCTACATTGCTTTGCATATTTATTACTGTTGTACCACTTTCCCTTTTGATATAAACCCAGCATCTTGGCAATCTCTCTGTTTTCTTGTTTTTCCTAGTTCAAGGATTAAAAAAGTAAATCATGTATGGACCCCCTTTTTATGAACTTGAAAGCAGTCACCTCCAGAAAATTATAAATTTTGAATCAGTCTTTTAGTGACTTTTACTGCTGGTCTTATCTTTTTGTAAATGATAAATTAGACTTTCAAACTTTTTTCTTGATATATTGAAGTGTAATTATTTTTCATACTGTGAATAATGGTATTGTCATTTTTTTCATTTAATACTTTAATCTTACGTTTCTTTTCCTTGTTGAGCTGGCTGGAACCTCACATATAGTGTTGAATAGAAAGCATGATAATCGGCATCCTTTTGTTGTCTCTGATTTTTTTAAGGGCAATGCTTGTAGTGTTCACCATTACATATAATGTTTGCTGTGGGTTTTGGTATGTTTGTATATGCCATTTATCAAATTAGGAAGTACCCTGCCATTCCTGGTTGAATAAGTTCGTCCTTCCTTTCCTTCCTTCCCTCTCTTTCCTTCCTTCCCTCTCTGCCCTCCTTTTCCTTCCTCCCTCCCTTCCTTCCTTCCTTTTAATTACAAATGGGTTTTAAAATGAGAACTTATTCCTTCATTGATTTTGATCAGATTTTTCACCTTTGATAAGATTTTTTCGTGTTGTACCAGTTTTGCAACATGGATAAACTCAACTTTGGTAATGATATATTCTCTTTTTGACACTGCTGATTTGAGTTGCTGTGATTTCTTGTTTAGGATTTTTATATCTCTGTTCATGAGTGAGAATGGGCTATAATTATCTTTTCGATGTCCTTGACAAATTTTAGTATCACTGTTGTACTAGCCCCATAAAATGAGACCAAGAATGTTTCAACTTTTTCCATTCTCAGAAGGATTTGAGTAAAAGTGGAATCATCTGTTCTTTGAATGATTGGTAGATTTCACTGGTAAAACCAAAGGTGCTTGATATGCTTGATATCCTTGTAGGGAGATATTTAATTACTGCTTTAGGTTTTTTAATAGTTTATAGGACTATTGATACTTTTTAAATTTTTAAAATTTATTTATTTATTTATTTATTTATTTATTTATTTATTTATTTATTTAGGAAATTTCCACTTGGTCTGAGTTTTCCAGTTCATTGACATTAAATTAATCATAACAGTCCCCTATTATCTTTCTAATTTTGGTGATGATGGTTCCACTTTTTGCTCCTAATACTGTTTATCTCCTCTATTTTTCTCATTCTGACTGGAGGTTTGTTTAATTTTAGTAGTTAATTCAAAGAACTGGTTATTAGCTTTGTGATCAAACTGTATATTTTATCTTTGTTTTTAGTTTCATTAAATTATGCTCATATCTTTATTATTTCTGTCTTTGTATCTTCTTTGGGTCTTTTCTGTGTATTTTTTTCTTTCAATTTCTTTTCTAATATAAGCATTTAAAGTTATACATTTTTCTAGTCCTTTACGTATATAGAACAAAAGTTGGCCTTGGTATTTTCAAGGTGGAGAAAAGGATCTCATCTGAATTCTAAATTGCTGCTGTCAATTGTAACTAAATTTGTAGTGCTCACCATGTCAGACAATATGATTTTGATAAGTACATGGGAGAATCATACTTACCAATGTGGTTTTAACGTCATCTGGTTTCATATAGGATTCACCTTTATTTGATCTGATTAAACAAGCAAAAGACCGAGAAGGACCAGCTGATCACCTTGAATCTGCTTGTACTCTCAACCTTCCTCTCCAGAGTAATCACACTGCAGCGGATATGTAAGTAGAATGTGTGTTATGCTATTCATTCAACGGGCAAA
Source organism: Ailuropoda melanoleuca (assembly GCF_002007445.2). NCBI lineage: Eukaryota > Metazoa > Chordata > Mammalia > Carnivora > Ursidae > Ailuropoda > Ailuropoda melanoleuca. Next base: position 83,679,309 of record NC_048224.1, on the reverse strand, counting down.
TAGGTTTTGAGCATGGTATAATGCAAGATATTATATAGAAACTGTAGGGAATAGAATTTTGAATAAGATATTTGTCTTGCTTTGAAGAAGCAGGAATATAAGGTACCCAAATAAAGATCATATAAAGTGGTACAGAGTGCTGCTGAGATTGCTCAGGGATGATGTAATGAGGATAGTTTTCATGGTGGAGATGGCAATTTAATTAGGCGTGAAAGATGGAAAATAGGATTTCTATATGGAAACTGGAGAGGAGGGAGGAGACACAGTGTTCCAAGAGTCAGAAATGGCATGAATTCCAAAATGTAAGGCCAGAAAAGTAGGAACCATTTTCAGGGAGTACAGATCAGTGCATTTGGGGTGAAGCATAGGGTAGGCATAGGAACTAGGATGGAATATGTGACTAAATTAATTGATAAGTACATCATGATGATGATGATGATGATGGAAGAAGAAAGCAAATAGCTAATATTTAATGAAGGTTCACTGTGTGCTGGACAGTTGCCTAAGTTTCCCATTTAATTTTCATAACAGCCCTGTAAGGTAGTAGATTCTGCTATCAGCCTCAGTTATCTGTAAAATAGGAATTAGAGAGATAAGGTAACTTGCCAAAAGTCAACAGAAATCAAACCCAAGAAATCTGACCCCAAAACTCATGTTTTTAAACATTCCAGCTACTGTGCCTTTTCATAGAAATGTGCCTACTGTTATTTCTATTTAGTTCTGTCTAGGAATTGACATTATGATGTTCTGTGATTAGTTCAGGGACTATTTTCCAGAGATGTCCTTTCCATGCTAACTTGTACCCAGAGTATTTCTAGCATATAATGCCTCTGTCTTCACATATAAGGTTGTTTGCTAGGTTAGGCACTAATATAAATAAGTCAAGCCTTATCTTTTTCTAAGTGCTAGGGTGTTTTCTAGCCACTGGAATAAAAGGCAGGTAAGATGAAATAGGTTCTTCCTCTCATAATGCTTACGTTATGGGGGAAATAAACTAATACATGATGTGTTTTTAGAGTATACTAAATTTGGGCATCTGGTTGGCTTAGTCAGTAGAGCATGTGACTCTTGATCTTGGGGTTGAGTTCAAGCCCCATGTTGGGAGTAGAGATTACTTAAAAAAAAGAAAAAAGAGAGTATACTAAGTACTATAATGGAAATAAAGTGATGTGAGAGAAACTGAGAGTGTAGGAATGTTTAGGGAAGCTTTTTCTGATAAAATGATATTTGACCTGAGACCTCAAGGACAAGTGGGTGCTGGTTAGGCACACGTCTGCATCTTGTACATTCCAGCAGAGCAAAAGGCAAGTACAGTGGCCCTAAGGCAGATCAAACTTAGCTGGTCCAAGGAGCATAAAGAAATCCCAGTGTGGCTGGGGTAAAGTGAGTAAGAGGAGGTTGGAAGTACAAAAGGAGGTTGGAGAGGCAAACTGAGGCCAGACCTTGTAGATTCCCATGGGCCATAGGAAAGGGTTTGGATTTTAGCTGAACAATGGGAAAGCATTAAAGTTTTAAGTAATGGTGCAGCTTGCTATACTTTGTATTTTTAAAGGGCCATTTTCTGGCTGCTGTTTGAAGTAAAGGTGGGTTTGGAGGAGGGCAAGGAAGCAGTAGGAAGACCAATTTGGAGACACGTTTAGTAGTCCAAGTGAAAGATGTAAGTGTCTTGGTCTAAGATATGTCAGTAGAGATAGAAAGAAATGGAATGATCTAGGATGTATTTTAGAGGAAGATTTAATAAGACTTGGTTTTGCATTGCGTTTGGGGAATTGGGAAAAGGGAGAAATTAAAAATAACTCCTAGATTTTAGATTTAAGAAACTGGATGTAATGTGGAGTCGTTTATTGAGATGGGAAAAACAGAAGGAAGAAATCAAGAGCTTCCCTTTGGCCTTCTTTTTTTTTTTTTTTTGAAAGGGGGTAACTTTTTTTTTAAAAAAATATTTTATTTATTTATTTGACAGAGAGAGACAGCGAGAGAGGGAACACAAGCAGGGGGAGTGGGAGAGGAAGAAGCAGTCTTCCAGCGGAGGAGCCTGATGGGGGGCTTGATCCCATAACGCCGGGATCACCCCTCCCTTTGGCCTTCTTAAGTTTGAGATTCAAGTAGTGATGTTCTATAGGTAGTTGAATATTTGTACCTAGAACTCCAAGGAAACCAACTCCTGTCCAAGTTAAGTTTGTCTACAATATTGTGAAATAGAGAATTGAGGGCAAGTCCTCGATTGGAAGTAGACTAGACCCTGGTACTTGAAAGATTACGATGGTGATTCCCTTTTCCTAGTGTACTAGTTAACATATTACATGTAGTAGATACATCCACAGTAAAGTACAAATCCTCCTTCCTGCTTAGAATTATTTCTCAGCTACTAAGACAAAATTAGAAAGTAGATCTGGATTATCCTATAAAAAAGCAACACAAGAGTGGTAGAATGTCAGAAATTGAGAGGGAATATTTATTAAAATCTCTGTGTTGATTTATGTCTGACTTATTTAGTATACAGATGTAAATCTTCCTTGATAATGTATCTGAATACTAGACTTCTGTACTAGGTGGTATTTGTTTTATCATATATATGAACCATAGTTATCAATGAAACATTTTTAAGAGGAAAATCAGAAACATGACAACACTGTTTTGGTATTAATAACTTATTCTTTTAACCTGGAGTTATTTTATGATCTCAATCTCACTATAATTATTAAACTTGATCATATACACATATGCAGCTATCTTTTTTTCAATAAAGCAATAACTCTCAGAAAAAGCCATTCATTAAAATAGTTAGAAATGATAATGACAAGCTTAGTTTTCCTATTAGGCTGTATCTTTTCCAGCTTGTGTTTAAATAGCTTGCTGAAACTAGTACAACCACTCTAGCAAACAGTATGGAGGATCCTCAGAAAGCTAGAAATAGAACTACCCTATGATCCAGTAATTGCACTATTAGGTATTTACCCACAAAAATACAGATTCGAAGGGGCACATATATCCCTATGTTTATAGCAGCATTATCAACAACAGCCAACCTATGGAAAGAATCCAGCTGTCCATCAACTGATGAATGGATAAAGGAGATGTTGTGTGTGTGTGTGTGTGTGTGTATTACTCAGCCATCAAAAAGAATGACATCTTGCCATTTGTAACAACATGGATGGAGCTGGAGTGTATTATGCTAAGCGAAATAAGTCAGAGAAAGAAAGAAAAAGAAAGAGAAAGACCATAACATCTCACTCATATGTGGAATTAAGAAACAAAACAGATGAACATAGGGGAAGGGGAGAAAAAGAGAGAGGGGAAATAAACCGTAAGAGACTCTTAACGATAGCAAACTGAGGGGAGTGATGGAGGGAGGTGAGTGGGGGAAGGGCTAGATGGGTGATGGGTATTAAAGAGGGCACTTGTTATGATGAGCACTGTGTTATAAGTAAGTGCTGAATCACTGAATTCTACTCCTGAAACCTGTACTGCATTGTATGTTAAATAACTAGAATTTAAATAAAAATTAAAAAAATAGTTTGCTGAGGGAAGGAATTTGGTATAGAATAACAGATTAAATAGATATGTTCTGATGCATGTGTACAGCCGTGTGTGTGTGTGTGTGTGTGTGTGAGAGAGAGAGAGAGAGAGAAAGAGAGAGAGGGAGAGACAGACAGAGAGAGAGAGAGAGACTCTTAGGGAACTTCAAATGAAGGCTTTTTCTTTGAATGTGTCTAGGTATCTTTCTCCTGTAAGATCCCCAAAGAAAAAAGGATCAACTATACGTGTAAATTCTACTGCAAACACAGAGGCACAAGCAACCTCAGCCTTCCAGACTCAGAAGCCATTGAAATCTACCTCCCTTTCACTTTTTTACAAAAAAGGTTAGTAGATGATTATTTTTGAGAAGAAGGACTCTGGAACCTGGATGTGATTGGGTTCATATCATGGCTCTTCTGCTTACTGGGTATGACCTTGGCAAATTCACTTAATATCTCTATGCCTCAGTTTCTTCATCTGTAAAGTAGAAATGATAATGATAATAATAATCTATTTGGAATAAAATAATCTACCTTATAAGGTTTCTGAGTTAATTAAATGAATTAATACATAAACTGTTTCAAACAGTGCCTAGCACATAGTTAGCACTCAGCAAGTGTTAGAGGTTGTTATTGTTGCTGCTGCTGCTTTTGTCATGCTTTCAAATTTATGTTTGGAAGTATTTACCCCTGACATTACTTCTTCTGTTCAGGTGTGTATGTAGAGTTAAGATTGTACAGTGTGCTGTAGCCCAATGTAGGCACATTTCCCGCTAATTAGGTTGTATAGCATTCTCTGATTATGTGTGTATGAGGTGGAGCAGGGGTGTCTGTGCATGCGTATATACAGCTGACCCTTGAATGATGTGGGGATTAGGGGCGCTAATCCCGCATGCAGTCAAAAATCCACATATAGCTTTTGATTCACCAGAAACTTTACTAATAGCCTACTGTTGACTAGAAGCCTTGCCAACAGTATAAAGAATTGATTTAACATATATTTTATGTTATATGTATTATATTCTGTACTCCTTACAGTAAAGTAAGCTAGAGAAAAGAAACTGTTATTAAGAAAATCATAAGGAAAATACATTTATAGTACTGTCCTCTATTTATTGAAAAAAAAAATCCATGTGTAAGTGGACCGTGTTAGTTCAAACCCATGTTGTGTAAGAGTCAGCCATATGTGCAGGTGCATACCAACTGCAGCTCTCTGAAGGGACATAAAAGGCCAGATTACTCTGTGACAAATCTTTTTTCTGATTTTATTCAAGTCAGAAATATACTCAGTTTTATAGGCATATCGTAAGATAACCCTTAAGTTAGAGCAGTGTTTCCAGAGTGTGGTCCCCAACCAAGCAGAATCCACCTCACCTGGAGAGTTGTAGAGAGGAAAATTTTTGTTTAGGCCCCATCTTAGAATTACTCAGTCAGAAACTCTAGGATGAAGTGCAAAAAGAAAAAAAAATTCCTTATTTTAACAAGCCTTCCAAGGCTAGTCTGATGCACGCTAAAGTAAGAACCACTGGGATAGTTAACTAAAAAATTCTGATTACTTTATGCAAGTCTTTGAAAGGTACATTTAAAGCAAGAGTCATTATATTTAAAGTAGATGGGAAAAAAATTAAATTTTGTGGATTCCTTTTCTCCAAACCTAAAATCCAATAGTATTTTTATAGACTTTCTAAATAAATCTTATGTTAGTATTCAAGTATTATTTTGCCTTCTACATACCTAACTCTGTACTAAGACTAGGGATTATTTATTCATAAAGAAAATAGTGGTAAAGGTGAGGTTACTGTTAACATGCTGTTTATACTATTGGTGGAAATGCAAACTGGTGCAGTCACTCTGGAGAACAGTATGGAGGTTCCTCAAAAAGTTAAAAATTGAACTACCCTATAATCCAGCAATTGCACAACTAGGTATTTACCCAAAGGATACAAAAATACTAATTTGAAGGGGTATATGAACCCCAGTGTTTATAGCAGCATTATCTACAGTAGCCAAGCTATGGAAACAGACCAAGTGTCCATTGATTGAAGAATAGGTAAGGAAGATGCGGTATAAATATGCAATGGAATAGTACCCAGGCATAAACATGAATGAAATCTTGCCATTTGCAATGATGTGGATAGAGCTAGAGAATATAATGCTAAGTGAAATAAGTCAGTCAGAGTCAGGCAAATTCCATATGATCTCACTCATATGTGAAATTGAAGAAACAAAACAGATGAACATAGAGGAAGAAAAAAGGGAAAACCAAGAAACAGACTCTTACCTATGGAGAACAAACTGATGTTTCCCAGAGCGGGAGGTGGGTGAAATAGGTGATGGGTATTAAGAAGGGCACTTGGGATGAGCAGTGGGTGTTGTATGGAAGTGATGAATCACTAAACTGTACACCTGAAGCTAATATTATGCTGTATATTAACTAACTGGAATTTAAATAAAAACTTGAAAAAAACAGAAAAAGATAAAATGCTGTTTAACAGCATTGTGGTTATAGCAATTTAATATTTGAAAATATAGCAATTTAATATCCACTTGTAATTCAAAATGAATAGTAAACATGACTAATTCCCCTTATCTCTTCAGTGTACCGACTAGCATATCTTCGACTAAATACCCTGTGTGCACGCCTTCTGTCTGACCACCCAGAACTAGAACACATCATCTGGACCCTTTTTCAGCACACACTGCAAAATGAGTATGAACTCATGAGGGACAGGCATTTGGATCAGGTAAGAAAATAATGCACTTCACCTCTCTTCTCCTACTTATTTGTTAACTGTGTATTGATTTCTTAAAAGGTTAGATTCAAATGAGAAGCTAGATCAATTTAGCAGACTTAATATATATGCATTTGTTGGCTACCTTTTATAATTTTGCTGTAATTCTTAGAGCTTTAGAGCTTGGGAGTATTTCAGTAACTTGTTTAATGACATAAAAGATCTTACAAAAATCATTGAAAAAATTTATTGGTGGTTTTTCTGTCTTGTAAACTAGATTTCATGTTAGTATGGAAAAGGCACGAGACCTAAGAACAAGTTGATCTAAAACAGTGCCTATTGAATGAATGAATGAACAAACTAATGAATGACTTAATTTACAGAGAATGTTCTCTTGTATCTTCCTTTTTCTTCTCTGTATGCAGAACAATAAGACATATTTTGATAACACTTATTGAGATATAATTCACATACCTTACAGATTACCCATATAAAGTGTACAATCCAGTGGTTTTTAGTATATTCATAGAGTTGTGCAACCATCACCAAAATCACTTTTAAAAACATTTTTATCGTGCCAAGAAGAAATGCCACACCCTTCAATACTCACCTCCTGTTCCCCTACTTCCTCCAGACCCAGGCAACATTGATCTTTCTATGTCTATAGATTTGTCTGTTTTGGGACATTTTATATAAACGGAATGATATAATACATTGTCTTTTGTGCCTGGCGTCTTTAATTTAGTGTAATGTTTTCATTGTTCATCTGTATTATAGCTTGTATCAGTACTTCATTCCTTTTATTGCCAAATAATATTCCATTGTATGGATATACCACATTTATCTGTTTATCATTTGGTATACATTTTTTTCTGTTTTTTGGCTATTATGAATAATGTTGGCTATGAACATTTATGTACAAGTTTTGTGTGGATATATGTTTCCAGTTCTCTTGGATGTATACCTAGAAGTAGAATTGCCAGGTTATATGATAACTATATGTGTAACCTTTGAGGACAGATTGTTTTCCAATATATCCACACCATTCTGCATTCCTACCAGCAGTGTATGGGTTTCCAATTTCTCCATATCCTCACCAGCCTTATTTACTTTTTAAATTATAATCATCCTAGTGAGTATAGAGTGGTATCTCTTTATGGTTTTAATTTGCATTTCCCTGATGGCTAATGATATTGATTGAGAATCTTTTCATGTGCTTATTGGTCATTTGTATATCTTCTTTAGAGAAATATCTACTCAGCTCATTTGCATATTTTTAAATTGAGTTGTCTATTTCTTATTGAGTTATAAGGGTTCTGTAAGTAGTCTACATTAAAGTCCCTAATTTCATATGATTTGCAAATGTTTTCTCCAGTTCTCTGAGTTGTCCTTTCACTTTCTTGATGATGTCCTTTGAGGCACAAAAGTTTTTAATTTTGATCATGTTCCATTTATCTATTTTTTTCTATTGTTACTGCTGCTTTTGGTGTCATATCTAAGAAACCATTGCCAAATCAGAGATCACGAAGATTTATCCTTGTTTTTCTCCAAGAGTTTTATACTTTTAGCTCTTACATTTACATTTTGATTCATTCTGAGTTAATTTTTGTGTATGGTGTGAGATAGGGGTCTAACTTTACTCTTTTGTATGTGAATACTACTTGTTCCAGCACCATTTCTTAAAAATTCTTTTCTTTCTCTGTTGACAGTTGTCAAAAATCAACTAACTGTATATATGTAAAAGTTCATTTCTGGTTTCTTAATTGTACTCCATTGATCTGTATGTCTCCTCTTATGCCAGTACACCACTGTCTTAATTACTGTAGCTTTGTAGTAAATTTTGGAATATGGAAGTGTGGGGGCACCTGGGTGGCTCAGTCCGTTAAGCATCTGACTCTTGATTACACTCAGGTCATAATCTCAGGGTCATGATCCCAGGGTCATGAGATCAAGCCCCACTTGGGACTCTGTGCTCACCGGGGAGTCTGCTTGAGATTCTCTCCGTCTCCCTCTCTTTCTCCCCCTCCCCTACTCACACACACACTCTTGTGTGTGCCCTTTCTTCCATAAATAAATAAATAAATAAATAAATAAATAAATAAATAAATCTTTTTAAAAAAAGAAATAGGGAGAAATTTTGCTCTTCTTTTCCAAGATTTGTTGTACTATTCTAAAGCTTGCATTTCCATATGAATTTCAGGATCAGCTTGTCAATTTCTGCAAAGAAGCCAACTGGGATTTTGATAGGGATTATACTGAATCATAGATCAATTCGAAGAGCTCTCTTATCATAACAATATTAAGTATGCTAGTCCATGAACATGTATGATGTCTTATCATTTATTTAGATGTTCTTTACTTTTTTTCAGTTATGTTTTAAAATTTTCAGAGTATAGTCTTGTTATATTAAATGTATATGCCTCAGTATTTTATTCCTTTTAACACTATTGTAACTGGAATTGTTTCTTTAATTTCTTGTTTGCATTATTCATTACAAATGTGTAGAAATACAATTTATTTTCATATATTGATCTTGTTATCCTACAGTTTTGTTGAAGTAGTTTATCAGTTCTAATAGTTTTTAGTGGATTCCTTAAGATTTTCAATATATAAGATCATATTATCTTCAAATAGAGATAGTTTTACTTTTTCCTTTTCAGTCTGTACAACAGTTATTTCGCTTACTTGTCAAATTGCTCTGGTGTAGAACCTCCAGAACAATGTTGAGTGAAAGTGGTGAGAAGGGACATCCTTGTCTTACTCCTGGTCTTAGGGGAAAGCATTCAGCCTTTCACCATTAAATGTATTGTTAGCTATGGAGTTTTTGTATACACCCTTTATCAAGTAGAGGAAGTTCCCATCTATTCCTAGTTGTTTTTATCATGAAAGTGTGTTGAATTTTGTCAAATGCTTTTTCTGTATCTATTGAGATGATCATTGGGGTTTTTCCCCTTTTACTGTTTTGATCTGTGATATATTACATTAATTGATTTTCAGATGTTAAACCAACCTTGCATTTCTGGAATGAATCCCACTTGGTCATAATATATAATACATTTGATGTGCTGCTGGATTCAGCTTGTTTTTGTAAAAGATGTTTGTATCTATAATCATAAAAGATAATGGTAATTTTCCTCTGACATCTGGTTTTGTTATCAGAGTACTACTATCCTAAGAGAATTAGTTGGGAAGTGTTCCCTCTTCTAATTTCAGAAGAGTTTGTGAAGAATTGGTATTGATTCTTTTTTAACGGCTTGGTAGAATTCACCAGTGAAGCCGTCTGGGCCTGGACTTTTGTTTGTAGACAGTTTTGAATTAATAATTCTAGCTAATATTTTCTGTTTCTTCTTTACTAAGTTTTGGTGGTCTGTGTCTTTTCTTAAAATTTGCCATTCCATTTTAGATATCTATTTTGTTGGTATGCAGCTGTTCATAATGTTCCCTTGTAATCCCTTTATTTCTGTAAGGTCAGTAGTAATGTTCCCAAAAAGAATGATATTTTCAGCAGTGAATTAGTGTATAAGGGTATAACCTCCAAATATGTATATTATACAAGAGTATATTTGGGTATATAAATTCTAGTATGTTGGATTTTTAAAAGTAGGCACTCATTGCCTTATACTTTGCTACAATATAGAAAAACAGTAGTGCTAAGGATTTCTAAAGAGAGTAGGTATCTGAAATCAAGATTTTTGTGGAGAGGTACCTTAGGAAAAGAATTGAAGTAGGAGAAAAATGTAAATTAGCAAAAAGATATTAGATGGCATTCTGAATGGGAAGAATAGTAGACTTGGGCCTGGTAGGATGCAGAGCAAGGGATGATGAGTAGATACTCTTGGCAATAGTAGATATGAGCAAGAATGTTGCAGAGATATATGTACTTAAATTTGGCAATAAAATTCATACAAAAGTTTGATTTTTTCAATTTGTAGGGAATCATTTCAAATCTTATTTTAACATTAATAATCTTTTTATTGAAATATGCATATAAAACATCCATATATTATAAGGATACATCTTAATGCAAATTCATCAACTGAACTCATCTGTATAACCTGCATCCAAATCAAGAACATTAGCTACAATACAAAGACTCTCTCCTGCCCCCTTTCAAGCCCCTTACCACCATCACCAAGTATATTCAATATTATTTTATCTGATAGTTTGAACCTTTGACACAACTGGTTTTTTTTTAAGTGCTAGTTACACAGTTAACTGATTCCAGATTCAGCTTTTCTGGGAAAAATCTTAGGAACAGGGGTCAAAGTTAGGGTTATTTACAAACCAGATGATCAGTTCTAATAATCAAGATTTGACTTTTGCATTTGTTCTTTAAACAAAATTTGGGTTAAACAAACTTCACATCACCTTTCTAACTGAGCTTGGGATGGGAAAAGATAATCCTATAGGAACTTAAATTTCCATTTTTTAAAACTGAAAGAAAGATAACAGTACTTTTTAGAGCACAACTATGTAACAAATTCAGATATTTTTATATTGCATTGATTTACCAGATTATGATGTGTTCCATGTATGGCATATGCAAAGTGAAGAATATAGACCTTAAATTCAAAATCATTGTAACAGCATACAAGGATCTTCCTCATGCTGTTCAGGAGGTAGGTAATCTTCCATGGTAAGACTGTTTTTTGATATATCCATATCTATAATAAATGATAATGTAAGTCATAAATTAGATCATATATTCTGATCTTATTATATAAATTCACATATCAATTTTTTACCTTTAAATTGGAATTGGAAAGTTAAAGCACTTTAATATCCAAATTCATATGATAAAGCTAATAAGGAATGCTGCATCTGCCTTGCAATAAACAGGATATTTGTAATAAATTTTTACATTTATATATACTTTAAAAAAAATCTGTGACATTTCACTTCTGAGAGCAGCTATAATCCAAACCTAAGAAGACTTTTTCAGGTTATTTTGTCCTGTATACTATGTGATTCTTACTGTTAAAAAATAATATGATGTATTAAAAAAGAAAATCTAAAGAGATAGACTTCCAAATTCATTTAACAAGTGTTTTTATTCTTCTTCCTCAGACATTCAAACGTGTTTTGATCAGAGAAGAGGAGTATGATTCCATTATAGTATTCTATAACTCGGTCTTCATGCAGAGACTGAAAACAAATATTTTGCAGTATGCTTCTACCAGGGTATGTGTGAAGTATCCTTTGATTGGGAAAATATAATTATAAAATGGATCTTACTAAAACATTAAAAAAAAATCTACTTTTTGTTTTTGCTCTAGCCCCCTACCTTGTCACCAATACCTCACATTCCTCGAAGCCCTTACAAGTTTTCTAGTTCACCTTTACGGATTCCTGGGGGGAACATCTATATATCACCCCTGAAGAATCCATATAAAATTTCAGAAGGTGTGCCAACGCCAACAAAAATGACTCCAAGATCAAGGTTTGTGTTTTCTCCTTAGGGAAGGGGCAAAGAATAAGAGGGGATTGTTTTGATCCAAGCACAAAAATATAAAACTTTCTTTACTTAAAAAATACTTATTTACATTAAGTGACATGATAGGAATTTGGCAGGAAAGAAAGATTATCTTTTTACTTAAGTGGGTTTGCAGATTTAGTCCTCAACTTTCCCGGTTGCTGGGGTCTGTTCTTTTGTGAACAAAGAACAATTTTTATAGTAGGTTTAAAATCACTTTCATATTTTTTTTAAGTAGCCAGTCTGCTAAGCAAAGTGATTACTTTTGGTTAAGAATTTTTATTCTGTAGTTTTATTGAATGTCCTGTAAACTCTGTGAACCTGTTCATCTTGCTTTGTTATAAAAATGTAGATGACTGATTAAATGTAGATGACTGTAAATTAAGTCTTTAGAAGTCCATCCTTAATTCTGCCTACAGCTTCCTTATATTACCTGGGGTGGGTGTCATGTCTACTTTGGAAGGGTGCTGTGGATTAGGGGGAAGATGAGTACGAAGCTGTTGTAAATTCCTAGATGAAAGGTTCTGTGCAAGTACAAATCATTATATTATCTTCCACATCCAACCACAAGTGCTCTGTGGCTTTGAAGTGCTTCCATTGACTTATTATATGTTATCATGGGCTGTTTGAAACTGACTTTATTTGTACAGAGTGGTAGGCAGATTAGCTAGTACAGTTAATGTAGTCTTATCTCCTCAAATTGTCAGCTCATAGAGTTGTACTTAATGGGCAAGAAAAACAGGGAGAAGGGAAGATATTAGCCTTTTAGAAAACATTTGTGTAGGGTGTTTAATTATATAAGTAATGCACACTCATGGTAAAATCTGAAACTAAAGGAAGAGATAAAGTAGAAAATAATTGGCAAGTGATATAAATCCTCTTGTGCACCCCCGTACCATCTTTTATTTGGTGTTCTTATAGTATCTGTGTACGATATCTACAGCTTACATTGTAAGTTGCTAAGATATACACCATATATATTTAATTTACACAGTCCCACATTGCCACATGAAAAGGTAATGATAATTGATCCATATTATGCTTATGATGATGATGGCTATTTGTTGAACTTAGTGAAATCACTTCTTGGTTGAGGTTCTTTAGCAAAAAAGTCATAATCTCAAAATCTTGATAAATCATTGATCAGGCATTTAGAAAGCATCTTAACATTCTATTTATCCAGCATATTTAGGTATTCTGCTTAATCAAATATATGTAGAATGATGTCCACTTATCAAGGAATTGGAGTACAATAAAATATATCTACTAGTTCCATGTGCATATGATCATATCCTTGTTATGTGAAGCTAATGCTGTTTTTCAGCTTTATTATTAAAAACAAATTATATGTTTCACTCATGGCAACCACAAATTCAAAACCTATGATATTTACACAAAAAATAAAGAGAAAGATAGCCAAACAAACTCTGTGGAAACTCATCAGTCCCAAAGAAAAAGATAAGAGGAGAGGAACAGAGAAAAACTACAAAAACAACCAGAAAACAAGGAACAAAAGAGTATTAAGTACATACCTATCAATAATAACTTTAAATGTAAATGGCCTAATCCTCCAGTCAAAAGATATAGGGTGGTGGAATGGATAAAAATACAAGACCCTTCTATATGCTGTCTATAAGAGACTCACCTTAGACATAAAGACACAGACTGAAAGTAAAAGGATAGAAAAATGTTTACCATGCAAATGGAAGCAAAACAAACAAACAACAACAACAAAAACAAATCCAGGGTAGCAACACTTACATCAGACAAAATAGACTTTACAACAAAGACTGTAACTAGAGACAAAGAAGGGTATTACATAATGATAAAGGGAGCAATCCAACAAGAGGATATAACACTTGTGAGTATCTGCATACCAAACACTAGAGCACCTGAATACATAAAGCACATATTAGTGGATATAAAGAGAGAAATTGATGGTAATACAATAGTAGTAAGGGACTTTAACACCCCACTTACATCAATGGATAGATCATTCAGGCAGGAAATAAATAAGGAAACAGTGTCTTTGAATGACACTTTGTAACAGATGGACATAACAGATATATGTAGCACATTAAATCCAAAAACAACAGAATACACATTATTCTCAAGTGCACATGGAACATTCTCCAGAAAGGATCACATATGAGGCCACAAAACAAACTTCAGTAAATTTAAGAAGATTGAAATCATGCCAAGCATGTTTTCCGATCACAGCAGTATGAAACTAGAAATAAATCACAAGAAAAAAACTGGAAAAAACACGAGCATGTGGAGATTAAACAACATGATACTAAACAACCGGTGGGCCAACAAAGCAATCGAAGAAACAAAAAATTCATGGAGAGAAATGAAAATGAAAATAAGATGGTCCAAAATCTTTAGGATGCAGTGAAAGCAGTTCTAAGAGAGAAATACACAGCAATACAGCCCATCTCAAGAAACAAGAAAAAGCTGAAATAAATAACATAACCTTACACCTACAGGAATCAGAAAAAGAAAAGCAACAAAGCCCAAGTTGAGTAGAAGAAAGGAGATAATAAAGATCAGAGCAGAAATAAATGGCATATAGAGACAAAAAAAAAAATAGTAGAAAAAAATTAATTAAACCAAGAGCTGGTTCTTTGAAAAGATAAACAAAATTAGTTATCCCTTAGCTAGACACATCAAGAAAAAAAGAGAAAGGATCCCAAATAAAATCAGAAAGGAAAGAGAAGTAACAACTGACACCACAGAATTACAAAGGATTATAAGAGACTACTACAAAAAGTTGTATGCCAACAAATTGGACAACCTAGAAGAAATGGATAAATTCCTAGAAATATAGAATTTTCCAAAACTGAATCAGAAAGAAACAGAAAATCTGAACAGACTGATTTTTAGAAATGAATTTGAATCAGTAATCAAAAAACTACCAAAAAATAAATGTCCAGGCCAGATGCATTCACAAGTGAATTCTACCAGACATTTTAAAAAGAATTAATACCTATTCTCCTCAAACTATTCCAAAAAATAGAAGAGGATAGAAAGCTTCCAAATGAATTTATAAGGCCAGCATTACCCTGATACCAAAACCAGACAAGCACCCCACCGAAAGAAAGAAAGAAAGAAAGAAAGAAAGACAGAAAGAAAGAAAAAGAAAGAAAGAAAAGAAAGAAGGAAAAAGAAAAAACCACAGGCCAGTAACCCTGATGAAGATAGATCCAAAGATCCTTGACAAAATATTAGCAAACTGCATTGAACAATATATCAAAAATATCATTCACCATGAGCAGGTGGGATTTATTCCAGGGTGCAAAGGTGGTTTGATATTCACAAATCAGGCAATGTGATACATCACATCAAGCAAAGAATAAAAATCATATGATCATTTCAATAGATGTAGAAAAAACATCTGACAAAATTCAGCATCATTCATGACAAAAACTCCAAACAAAGCAGGTTTACAGGGAACCTACCTCAAGATGGTAAGGCCATATATGAAAAACCTGCAACTTATCATATATCCCACATGATAGATAACATCATGGTGAAAAACTGAGAGGTTTTTCTCTAAGATCAGAAATAAGACAAGGATTTTCACTCTTACCACTTTTATTTAACATAATACTGAAAGTCCTACCCATAGCAATCAGAGAAGAAAAAAAATGAGAGGCATCCATATTGGTCAAGAAGAAGTTAAACTGTCACTATTTATAGATGACATGATACTATACATAGAAAATCCTAAAGACTATACCAAAAAACGACAAGAATAAATGAATTCAGTAAAGTTTCAGAATACAAAATTAATGCACAGAAATCTATTGCATTTCTACGCACTAATACTGAAGTAGCAGAAAGAGAAATTAAGAAAACAACACCATTTACAATTGCACCAAAAAGATTAAATACCTAGGATAAACTTAGCCAAAGAGGCAAAAGACCTGTATCTGAAAGCTATAAAACATTGATGAAAGAAATTGAAGATGACACAAACAAATACAAAGATATTCCATGTTCATGGATTGGAAGAATTAATATTGCTAAAAGGTCCATGTTTCCCAAAGCAGTCTACAGATTCAATGCAATCCCTATCAAAATACCAAAAGCATTGTTCACAAACTAGAACAAATAATACTAAAATTTGTATGAAAGCACAAAAGACCCCCAATTGCCAAAGCAATCTTGAAAAAGAAGAACAAGACTGGTTTCAAGATATACTACAGAGTTGTAGTAATCAAAACAACATGGTAGTGGCACAAAAAAAAACAAAACAAAACCCACATAGATCAATGGAACAGAATAGAGAGCCCAGAAATAAACTAATGATCATATGGTCAATCTGTGCCAAAGGAGAAAGGGGAAAAGACAGTCTCTTTAATAAATGGTGCTGGGAACACTAGACAGCTACATGTAAAAGAATGAAAGTGGACCACCTTTTAAATACTATATATAAAAAATAAACTCAAAATGGATTAAAGACCTAAATGTGAGACCAGAAACCATAAGACTCTTAGAAGAGATCACAGGCAGTAATTTCTCTGACATCAGCTACATCGGCAACGTTTTTTCTAGGTATGTCTTCTAAGGCAAGGGAAACAAAAAGCAAAAAAAAAACAAAAAACAAAACAAAAAAAACCAAGTAGAACTACATCAAAATAAAAAGCTTCTGCACCGCAAAGGAAACCAGCAAAATGAAAAGGCAACCTAGTGAATGGGAGAAAATATTTGCAAGCCACATATCCGATAAGGAGTTAATTTTCAAAATTTATAAAGAACTCCTATAACTCAATAGCAAATAAACAATCCATTTAAAAGGTGAGCAGAAGATCCGAATAGACATTTTTCTAAAGAAGACATACAGATGGCAATGGACACATGAAAAGATGCTCAAACTCACTAATCATCACGGGAATGCAAATCAAAACCATAGTGAAATATCACACCTATAGAATGACTAGAATAAAAAAAGGCAAGAAATAAGTGTTGGTGAGGATGTGGAGAAAAGGAACCCTCATACACTGTTGGTGGGAATGTAAATTGGTACAGCCAACTGTGGAAAACAATGTGGAGGTTCTTCAAAAACTTAAAAATAGAAATACCATATGGGGGCGCCTGGGTGGCACAGCGGTTAAGCGTCTGCCTTCGGCTCAGGGCGTGATCCCAGCGTTCTGGGATCGAGCCCCACATCAGGCTTCTCCACTATGAGCCTGCTTCTTCCTCTCCCACTCCCCCTGCTTGTGTTCCCTCTCTCGCTGGCTGTCTCTATCCCTGTTGAATAAATAAATAAAATCTTTAAAAAAAAAAAAAAAGAAATACCATATGATCCAGTAATTTCACTATTGGGTATTTACCCAAAGAAAATGAAAACACTAATTTGAAAAGATATATGCACCCCTGTGTTTACTGCAGGATTATTTACAATATTGAAGATATGGAAGCACCCTAGGTGTCCACTGATGTATGAATGAATAAGGAAAATGTGTTACAGATATCTAGATCTACATAGACATACATACAAGGGAATATTATGCAGCCATTAAATATATATACACATAGAAGGGGATATTATGCAGTCATTAAAAAGTTTAAGATCATGCCATTTGAGACAACATGAATGGACCTAGAGGATGTAATGTTAAGTGAAATAAGTCGGAGACAAACAAATACCGTATGATTTCACTCCTAAGTGAAATCCAAAAAAATAAATAAAAATCAGAATCAGATCTATAAATACAAAAAACAAACTGATGGTTGCTAGAGGGCAGGGAAGGATGGACAATATGGGTGAAGGTTAGTGGGAGATGTAGGCTTCCTGATATAGAATGAGTAAGTCATAGGCAATAAAATGTACAACATAATGAGTAGCGATACTAAGGATAATAGGGATACAGCAGCAGTGATGTGTGGTGGCAGATGGTGGCTACACTTGTGAGCACAGCATAATGTATAAACTTGTTGAATCACTATGTTGTACACCTGAAACTAATGTAACATTGTGGGTCAGCTATACTCAAATAAAAACAAAAGAACATAAATTATATGGTTCAAACAAGGACAAGCAGACTAATAGATTTCTGATTCTAGTATATATGATAAGCAGACTTTACCATATATCAGTAGAGATCTTAATTAGAATTCTGATTATTAATACTGTAACTTTTTGCTAATTGTTATGTGAATTTTTAATGAGGAAATGTGAAATTTTAATTGGTTACTTACCCATTGAGTTATGAAGAATTAAGTATGGGTGAACTTAAAATTTTCCTTTGCATTCTTTAAATGTGGGCAATGGCAAAAAACGTTCTTTCAGGCATGTAATTCTTAAAAAATCTAAGAGACCAGCTCAGTGTATGATTAAATTAGCACTGTTAGAATAAACCCCTAATGACTGGAATTTTGTTGTGGTTCTAGGGTAGAACAGACCTTTGATTTGGTATTTCTAATAGCTCAGAATGATCTATGTTCATCTCTGCACAGTTATATATGACCTTCATTACTAATTTGTATTTTATCTTGACAGAATCTTAGTATCAATTGGTGAATCATTTGGGGTGAGTATTTTCTTTCTATGATATATAGGGCATGCACTGTAACTATAAAAGAAATTGCAGATTTCTGTAACTTGAACTGACAAATACTATTATTCAAACACCTCAGCAAGGCATGTTGCATAGAAATTAGAAAATAGATCAATAGCAGACTTATTTTCAAATCACATTTAATTTCAAGTTATACTCATAATTGGTGAATTTTGAAGAGGTTTTCTAAACATCCTTTGAGATTATATAATACATTACATATATTTTTCCAAGCCATCAGTTCCTTGTCACTTGAGCCTCTACATGGAACCACTCATTACTCACAAATGTCATCTTACTTCCCTCAGAGCAAGAAGAGAGAGAGGGAAAGAAGGAGGTATGGAGCAAAATGGAAGTCACAGTCTTTTTGTAACTAATATTGGAAGTGATATTCCATCACTTTTGTCATATTTTTTCAGAAGCAAGGTAACACTAGGTCCAACCCACTCACTCAGGGAAGAGAGGATTATACGAGCATGGAAACTAGGAGGTGAGGATTAGTGAGACCCATTCTAGAGTCTGCCTACCCCACTGCTCCAAATATGAATAGAGAAAGATACTAGTTTGTACAACAAAAGACCAAGTGTTAAAATGTATGTTACAAATAGTAAATGCTGTGACATTTAGCTCAAGGTAGGCTGCAGCTGTCAGGGTTCACAAAGGACATGTGCGACCACATTAAGTAGGGTTGGATCTGGATACATATAGAGTAGTGGTCCTCAAACTTTTCTGCTTGCTATAACCTCTAAAAGAATTGAGAAAATGTTATATGAACTTACATATTTTAAAGCTGATAACTAAATATCTTATAAATTTAATACATACACAGGAATTTAGTTTCATATTATATATGTGCTCTAAACTTATTTCCATCAAAACCTGTTTTTGCATTTAATTTTTAGAAAATTGCCCCCTTTAGGGGCACCCGAGTGGCTCAGTCAGTTGAGCATCTGACTCTTGATTTCTGCTCAGGTTCTGATCTCAAGGTTGTGAGATTGAGCCCTGCATCGGGCTCCACACTCAGCTTGGAGTCTGCTTGAGATTCTTTCTCTCTCTTCCACTCCCTCTGCCCCTCCCCCTGCTCATGAGCACACACACACTCTCTCTAAAATAAATAAAATCTTAAAAAAAAGAAAAAATTGTCTCATTTAATTTTTGGAAAAAGAAAGCTCAATTAGTAAAGCTAAATCTCACTGTCAAATCAGTCAGTCAAATGGGACCTAGTTTCTACTGATAACCTGGCTTCATTTTTTAGTTCAGATGAACATGTTCCTACACATTCCTGAGGTAATCCCCTCACTCTAGTTCTAAAGTAGGCAAATAAGAAATGGAAATTTTCCATGTGCTTGTCCTTGGATAAAATAAGGTATTACGTCCCCTTTGGTATTTATTACCAAAGCTTTCTTGACTTTGCTGTGACAGGATTCTCCCTCAAAAGATACAGATCTCAAATCATCTCTAGTAATAAGGAATGGACTCAAAATCTTTTTATATCTGATTTTTTATTTAAAAAACTATGAATTAGCATTTCAATAAATACTATATCAGTAATGGTTTAAAATACATAAACTATATGACTTGTCAACATAAGATCCATAAAGTGAGTCCAAAATTATGATCGACTAGACATTTCACTTCTTAATAGATTCTTATGATATTCTCCCTGGTTATGCCCTCAAAAAAAAACAAACAAAACCCACAAGGTTCTAGGAGGCCATTCCAACTTTATATGCTTCCGAGAAGTAGCCCTGGTTTTGGGTGTGGGTGAGTTCCAAAAATGAGGAACCAGAATTTTGAGAGAAGTAGACAGAGTTGTTGGAGGAAGGGGAGGAGCCTCATATGGAGAGACAGGAAGATACTTAATTGGGCAGAGTTAAGTGTAGTTACACTGATTCTAAGATTTTTCCGTATCTCATCTGGTGCAATAAAGCAGAAAATTAAAATGCAGATATTTCCTCTGCCTGATTTTTGATACCCCTCCAACTACAATTAAGGGTTGCTAACTACAAAATGCTGGCATTTAATGATTTAAAATAAAGAATTCTGTAATTTGTAGACTTCTGAGAAGTTCCAGAAAATAAACCAGATGGTGTGTAACAGCGACCGTGTGCTCAAAAGAAGTGCTGAAGGCAGCAACCCTCCCAAACCATTGAAAAAACTACGCTTTGATATTGAAGGATCAGATGAAGCAGATGGAAGGTAGGAACAGCTGTAGAATGTTTTTCCGTAGCTGAGCTGCTCATGTGGAGAAGCCAGAGTGCCAGCTCTACCCCTTTATACCAATTTTATTTCAAAATTGTGGAGATTGCTCAAAGAAATAGGTATGTATCCCAAAGTTAACACCATTTAAATCATATGCTATCTACTAAAATTCATTGAATGTATCAGATGTTAACGATCTGATCTTTTTTTTTATCTTTTTTTTTTTTTTTTCAAAGCCATTGATAAAATTTTGTTATGATTAACATTAGATTTTTAAATGCTTACTCTTGGGAAAAAAAACAACTATGGTGTTTTATAAGAATCACTGAAAAATGCAAAAGATTATAAATTTGTGATGGTTTGTATTTTAGATGGTTTATAAGCCTTTGAAATTAAAAGCTACTCACTATAATAAGTATACAATAAGTCATTGGAACCGCTATAGTTATTGAAAATTTCAGTTTTCCATTTATACATATACATATGAAATATCTTCTCTTTTTTAAATCTGCAGTAAACATCTCCCAGGGGAGTCCAAATTTCAACAGAAACTGGCAGAAATGAGTAAGTACTTATCATTTCACCCTACATAAATGAAACCATTGTTTATATTGCAAAAAGCCTTTTCATTTTTTAAAGGAATAAATACATATAATTCCCTAAATTAGCACACTCGCTTATGCACTTAAAATGTAATCCAATCAAGAATGTACTCTTTACCCACAGACATTTGTGGATTAAATGTATGACGCAAAATGAAGGTCATCTTTCCCTTCCTAAAATCTTTAGTGCAGGAATACTAAGAAGTGAAACCACATCTTCAGCATGAATGGCTGTGGTTAGAAATACCTCAGGAGAGCAAAACTATAATGAGGAACTCTTTCAGAGCATTGGATAGAGGGAAAGGTTTAAAAAATTAGCATATAGGAACATCATCACCCTTATTTGAAGAATAATTTTTTACTCTGTTATCGAACTTCTCTAATTTCAAGTTTTAAAACAATGTCAAACAAAAGTTTTCTGTTCCCGGAGATCAGAATTTTGATAAAGAGCACCGCCAAGTCATTCTCCAGGTTATGCAGAGTGACATAAATTTGGAATATTAAGGCAAATGGGATTCTATCCTAAGCACTCTAAGACGATACAAGATTAACCCAAGTAGAATAGATGGAAAGTACTTTAAGAAGAAGGCAAACACTTGCCAACTGCTACTGGGCTGTCCCAGGGAGAGAGCCATGGTAGTGAGGGTGATGTTTCCTGATCCTCTGCAGCCAGACCCATCGACAGGAAGAATGGCTGGCACTGGGAAAGAAGACAAGTATTTTGGAGATATTAAGTATTAAAACTATTAGTCCTAGGTCATAGGACACATCAATTGATATGATATGTTCAGAACAATACCAGTTGAAATGTGACTTTTTAAAAAGGGGCTTCTCTATAAACATGTGCTCATAAATACTAAGTATTTAAAGTACAAAGTATTTAAAAGAATGCTTTTGATTTTTTAAACAATTTCTTTCTATGTATATTATTTTGAAGAGAACAATTAACACTAAACATATCAAGAGTTTAAATTTTTTGATTATAAACGAATCTCTCTTTTGGATTTTACATTGACTGATGTACTTGTGTTTGAACTCTGAAGTAGTTGTGGCATTTCCACTCAGTACATGAAAATAGACACAAAGCTTCTGACCAGAATGAGGCCTTAAAAACATTTGGAAGGATTTTGAAGCTCACAAATATGCA
Source organism: Ailuropoda melanoleuca (assembly GCF_002007445.2). Classification (NCBI taxonomy): domain Eukaryota; kingdom Metazoa; phylum Chordata; class Mammalia; order Carnivora; family Ursidae; genus Ailuropoda; species Ailuropoda melanoleuca. Next base: position 83,657,069 of record NC_048224.1, on the reverse strand, counting down.
TTTTAGAAGGAACAGAAAGTGTAAAAATATGTATGTGTTTGTAGAGGAGAGTTCAGTTGCTGTGGTGGGTACATTTTCCAGTAGCGTACTTGGCCTTGTGGTGAATTCCCAATGCCATGCTGGAGTTCAGGGCCTTTATGCGGCTGCAAATTGGAGAGAAGCAGCAGGAGTTTGGATTCCTAGGGCTAAGGAATTCTTCAGTTTTCCTCAAAGAATGGCATTCAAAAAAGACCCATCACACAGTGCTAGATTGCTCAGGGGGTAAGACTTAGAATTAGTCTTTTCTTTCTTTTTCGAATGTGAATTTGTGCTTCTTTGAAATGAAGAGCCTCTGCCCATCACTAAAATCAAGTTTTTTAAATAACTTCTTATTTTTTTTAAAAGATTTTATTTATGTATTTGAGAGAGAGAGAGTACAAGCAGGGGGAGCAGCAGAAGGAGAGGGAAAAGCAGGCCCCCTGCTGAGCAGGGACCCTGATGTGGGGCTCGATCCCAGCGTCCTGGGATCATGACCTGAGCCGAAGGCAGATGCTTAACCGACTGAGCTACCCTTAAATAACTTCTTTTAAAGAAGTTTCCTGGTTTTGTCTATGTTGTAATTAATACTGTACCTTTAAAATGTTCACGTCCAAATTAAATGAGCCGTGAGCTGATGTCTTTGCAAGGCGCCTCCCAGCACAAGGGAGTTGCTTGCATCGTGAAGAATACCGCTCACTTCAGCAGACCATTCTGGGCCAGCCCGACATTCTGCTCTGCCACCGGGCCAAACTCAACCTCAGCATCTCTGCAGCAGTGGTCTGCAAAGTTGGGCACACCTGGGAGTATACGAGGCCACCTTTTGGGTGCATAGAGAAAATACTAGAATTTCTATTTTTATCTCATCTATTTTTCATGTTTGTTTGGGCTATGCGTGTTTTAGAATTTAGACACAAACATAAATGGTATGCATATACACATACAAATTTAGTGGTACATGCTTGGAAAAGAATTCATGATAAAAAATTTGGAAACCACTGCTTTGCCAGGCCCTGAACTCCATCGATTTGGCACGAGAGTAACATATATGGCAGCCCTTTGTCAACTTAACTAACACCATCAGTGCTATTGACATTTCTTCATCCTCTTTCCAGCATCTACCCGAACACGAATGCAGAAGCAAAAAATGAACGATAGCATGGATACCTCAAACAGGGAAGAAAAATGAGGGTCCCGTGACCTCTGTGGGCACCGCGTACACCTCTGGCCTCATGGTCTCTCACAGATCCCGCTGTGTGACTCTCCCAGTTTCTGTTTACGGCCGCATTGAATACCTATCTTCAGCTTTTTCTGCTGGATATCAAGTCTGCGCACGGGCTTGCGTGTGGTGTGCGTGCAGGGGATTCCTAAGCCACTTGCAATGTCGTAGTCAGTAGAATATACTTGTTATTGCACAAGATTGAAAATCTTGTGTAAATCCTGCCATTTAAAAAGTTGTAGCAGATGTTTCCATTTCCAAGTATCATTGCTCTGCTCTACAAACGGGGAGGATGCCCTGGGAGTGGCGGTCCAAACAACCCAGGCCTATTTGAGTACTTTGTCTTTTCTTGTGGCATATATGTGATGTTTGCTATTATTTTTATTAATTTATATTTATATATTTTTTTAATTTAACATGAACACCCTTAGAATATGTGTCCTGTATTCCAAATGCAATTTGGCTGACTACTTCCCCTTCACCCAAATGATCCTGAACTCTTCTGCTAAAACAGATATTAGAAACTAGAAAAAAAAATCACTAATTTTTACACATTAGATTTTAGTTTACTAATGGAATCTGATGTACTGTTTGCTTGTTTTATAAATTTTAGTTTTTAAACACAGGCAGAAAACAAAGTATAAACAAATGATGGTGTCATACTACTGATACAGATTTCATACCTCAGGATTTGTAAGAATTTATTGATCCTTTTCTTCATCCAACTCATGCTTTAAAATGAGAGTTATTAATAGTGCTCTTGGTTTTTATACCATTCAGATCACTGAATTCATGAGGTAACCATCAAGTACTTGGAAAATCAAGTGTTCAGCTAGAGCTTTGCTTCGAGGACCCTAAGACAGTATATCCCAAGTGCACTTTCTAATGTTTCTGGGTCCTGAAGAATCAAGATTTAAATAATTTTATTCCACAAATAGACTGTTAACTATTGGAGCCTTAATTTTTCTTTCTTAGAGGTTTGTCTAATTGCATCTCAGCAATTATTCTGCCCTCCTAAATTTGGGAAGGGGTGTTTTCTCTGGAATTGTACATGTCTTCCATGTATCTTTTGAACTGGCAGTTGTCTATTTATCTTTTTTTTTTTTAAGTCAGTATGGTCTAACACTGGCATATTCAAAGCCACATCATTTCTACTCCAAAATTGCAAGTAATCAAAGGTCTTCGGGTTAGGCATTCATGTTTCTATCTGGTTTTGTGCAAAAGCTTCAAATGAAAACAGCTGTGTTAGAAAACGAGGCGCTTTCCCCCGACACCTAAAGGTGTATTTAAACTATCTTGTGTGATTAACTTATTTAGAGATGGTATAATTTAAAATAGGTGATATTTAAGGTAGCATCAGCTAGCTTTTAGGAAAATCACTTTGTCTAAACTCAGAGTTCTTTTTAAAAAGAAATCTGATCTTATTTGTTAGAAAAAGAAATTTTATTTTATGCTCAGTTAAGTTTCAAACTTATTTTTGGCAGTTATAACAAGGCACTAGGAAGCTTTCTCCCATTTCCTCATTAATTTTTGCATGAATATCATAAAAATCAGTTAGCTTTTAGGTCAAGGGCTACCATATTTCTGGATCTTTTGCTAATGAAAGTTCACATTAGAGTTAGTGCCAGAATTTTAGGAACTTCAGAGATCCTGTACGGGGATTTCTTAAATAAAGCTTCAGATATTGCTTTATTGCTTTTTTGTATTGGTTAAAACTGTACATTTAAAATTGCTATGTTACTATTTTCTACGATTAATAGTTTGTCTATTTTAAAATAAATTAGTTGTTAAGAGTCTTAATGGTCTGCTGTATTCTTTGTATCAAGTGCCCTAATGTTCTCTTCTATATCTGAGTTCTCTCCTGGTATCTCATCCATTCTTAACCTTTAATTGGCTTCATATGCTGATGATCCACAAATATATTTCTCCAGCCTGAACTCTTCATGGAGTTCAGAGCCCTCATGGCCAGTAGAACTCTTGATTCTCACTCTCTTCCCCCACCCCCTGAATTACCAAAATAGAAATCAAAATCAAATAAGAGTACCTTGTTTCTAGCCTACTCTTTCCCCATTTTACTAACTACTTACTTGGTCAGGCCAAAACCCTAAGAGTCATTTATCTGCTTTTGTTGAGACCACTGTTTTAGACGTCTACCTGGTCTCCATGTTCCCTCTCTTTCCTCTTTCCCTTTCAACTGAAGAGCAAAAGTGATTCCTTTAAAATATAAATGGATTCACATTGCTACTCAGGTATTCAGACTCCTTACCATGGACTGGGAAGCTGCCTCTCTTCACTTCTGCACCCTCCCCGCTCACTGTGCGGTAGTCACACTGACCTTTCCTCCCATAACACCCAGCCTCTCCCTACCTCAGGGTTTTCTGCTTGCTGTTCCTTCTGTCTGGAGTGCTCTTCCCCCAGAATTTTGCATAGGTGGTTCCTTCCTGTCTTTCAGGGCTCATCAGCTCAGGGGCCTGCCTTGACCACACAAGCTAAAATCCTTACTCTGTATCATCATATTAGTCTCCTTCAGAAGTGTAACAGCATTTATCACCATGACAAATTGCCTCGTTTAACATGCCTACTGCCTGTCTACTCATCCCGGCATCAACCTCCCTCCTCAGATGGGAAGCATTAGTCTGGCCAGTCTTTAGAGCTCTAGCACCTAGAAGCAGCTCCTATGNCCAAAAAAAAAAAAAAAAAAAAAAAGTATTTTGCATATTTTTCCAAGTATATGGAGACAAATAATATTCTCTTCCTCTTTTAATATGTCATATACTGAGTACCTACCATGTTCCGGGCACAGCCCTAAATGCAAGGGATACAGCAATGGATAAATAGAGCCAAGATCTCCATCTCTGTGGAGCTTCCCGTCTAATTGTAGTTTCAGGGACAGGGAGCAAGTGAATAAATAAACAATAGTGTTTATTTATTTAGTGCAGAGAATCATAGCAAGGAGGCTAGGGACTGCCAACTGGAAAGGAATTTAAGAATGTAAGATGGGGTGGTCAGGACAACACTGCCTGAGATGGTCTTTGAGCAAAACCTGGAAAAGGCCAGGGAGTAAGTCATACAAGGTTGGGAAGACAGTCTACAGAGAAGAAAAGGCAGTGCTTGGAGGTGGGAATACGCCTGTGTGCTCGAGGAGCAATAGGGCGTCAGAGAAACAGACAGTTGTGAGAGATGCAGTGGGGAAGCCAGAATCTCTATTCATCTCAAGCAAAGTTTATATATCAAAGGCCTTTCCTGCCAAACATCCCATATAAATACAGGTATCATGAGTCCACAGTCTATTATCTGCAGTTCTGAAATAAAAAGCTTAAAAACCCAAGTGGTCTGTGTGTTTGGTGACAAAAATTACGTGGCATCCAAAGCATATCTAAACTGACATAGAGCTCTTTACAGCCTCTATCCCACTTAGTAGGAACATTCTTGTTTCACTACAAAAATATTAATACGTTGACTTTGGGACTCGGCCCGAGGCCCTGCTCGGGTATTACACATTAGGTAGTGTATGTACCGTATGCACTAAACTCCAAAAAGAGCATGAAATGTATCTGGTACCAAGGGTTTCAGATAAGGGAATACCTCGAATTTAAGTAATATGATTTCTCAAAAACAGGATGGAAAATGAAATTCTCTCCTCCCAGAACAGCAGCATGTTTGTTCCTGAAGGAAGAAAGGCAAAGAGCTTAGAGCAGGAGAAGCAGCAAGCATACCTCAGCCGACTGTATTTCTGTTGGATGGGAATCTGACGTGATGCGAGGCGAAATCAAACAGCCTTTATGACACTTGAAGTTTTTAGTCTGGATGATAGAAAATTAATCACTTCCAGAGATCTAGTATCCTAGCAGTTAATGCTCTTTACAATAAAAAGGACAAGCTCAAATTCATATATTTGTTTACTTCTTATGACAGTTTTCTGGTGCAAGTGGTGGGGAGAAAAACCCTACGTACTATTTCTATTACTGTCTGGACGATTTCAAAGAAACTTGCCTGTCAAAGCATATTTTTGTTCCTCATTTTTGGGCTAGCGTCCGTGGCATTAGTAATGATTCATTCAGTAGAATTTTCCTTTGGACTAAATATGTATTTTACAGGACAACAGGAATCCTTGCCTTTAGAAGTAGCAAATTTCTACCACAAGTATAGCATCTTACATAGAAATATATCTTGATAACACGGTATAATGTCTGAACGGAATTAAAACAAGCTCTTTTAATATGAAGCTGGATATTCTCAGAAATCTTTTTCTGTGTTTATTTTGGGAGTATACTTATATACTAGCATTGGCATATAAGATAATGACGGTTTAATATAAAAGTTAAATTTATGCCACAGACCAACCTCACTTATTTCCTCAACAGAAAATGTCATGATTTCAATGGAATGTAGTGAGAGAAAATCAGTATGGCTCATGTCTTTATGCTTTGGCAAAGACTGAATTAGAAATAATAGATATGATTTTTCATTTTTCTTTGCAATCTTCCCAACCTATCTGTGGTAATAATAGCACGGGGGGAGCTAATAAAATAGAGCAAACCAAAACAAAAAAACAAGACAAGACTATGTAGTTTATCATTGTTTCCTTTCGTTATCACTGGTCAGGAATCCTGCCTCTAAATAAAAATCACGTTTGATCCGGAATGGCTGGCAATTTCTTCAGGTCTCAGCTGAAGAACATGAACCTTTAGTTTTAAAAAGCATTAAATAGTACCTTCACAAACCTCTCTCCGCAGATGATGGTATTCCTGTGAAATCTTAACCCTTCTCTGTGTACGTTGTATTGGAATTATACTGGAAGTACTTAATCATTGAACTTCCTTGTGTGAGCAGAGAGGAAACAGAACTTCAGGATAGAAAAATCAGAGATGAATTTATGTAAGATAAAGGATTCATCCATCTCTGATTCAGTGTCATTATGAAAAATGTACCTGTTCCCTCACATATTCCTAACTGAGCAAGGTTTCTGGGGCTCTACAAACACTCAACTGTTAGAAACAAAGCGTTGTGATTCTTCATACAGGAGTGTTGATGGCAGGCCTCTCCTCAAAGCCCAGAGAGAAAGGAATGTATTTTTCGGGGATGTATCCATGGGATTCATCTGTCATCTCTCAGCTGGTCTAATTAGCCCTTTCTTGTTTGCAGTCCCAGATTTTAAGGGTTAAACAGTGATTTTCATCCTTGGCTAAACATCAAAATTACTTGGGGAGCTTTTTAAATGTACTGAATTGGAATCCTTAAATCTGTATTTCGTAAAAGTTCCATAGATTATTCTGTTGTACACAGAGATAAGAAGAACTGAGAGAGATAGCAGTACAAACCTACACATAGCAAAGCTTAGAAAATCTGGGTAAAAGTCCATCCAACCCTTCTGAGTAACTGGCACTCTGGCAGCACGGCTATTGACCCCTTGTGGCGTTCAGTAAAGGGCAGGCCATTTTTCATGCCTAAATAATGTACCTGTTCCCTCTAAGTGTTCCAATTTTTACATGAGATGATCTCATAAAAGAAAGAGGCATCAGGAAGTTTCAGAAGACCCTGTGAGAAATAGGCAAGAAAGGAAGAGGTTTCGGAAGAGCTTAAGAGGATGGAAAGGCATCAGTCAGTGGCCGCGGGCACAGGAGGGTGAGTGGGGACAGTCAGCAACGCAGCCTGCACCTGTCCAGCTGCCCGAGCTGATAGCTGTGGCCAATCCCATGTCTGGATGTTTCTTTGGTAGATAAAATAGCACATCTACCAAATAATGAAAACAAATGGTATATGGCTGACTTAACAAATAGCTGAATAAGACTATATAATTCTAAGAACAGGACTCTGATTTAGAGCTAGAGACATCCAGGCCACTTTGGCTCTATCAGCTAAGGTCTGTAAAAACAGATAAAAAGAAACTAAGGATTCAAAAGTGACCTCATGGGGGCACCTGGGTGGCCCAGTAGGTTAAGCATCTGCCTTCAGCTCAGGTCACGATCCCAAGGTCCTGGATCAAGCCCCATGTGAGTCAGGCTCCCTGCCCAGTGGGGAATCCGTTTCTCCCTCTCCCTCTGAGTGCGCACTCTCAATCTTTGAAAACCAAAACCAAAAACAAAAGTGACCTCACCAATGAAGAGCAGTCACATCAAGAATATTAACAGTAATTATGTTATTTATATGCCATTTATGTTTCAGGGTGGGCTTTGCTATGATACCTTATCTGAGTAGTTGCTTCCAAAAATAAGCTTATATCAAATGGATTTATGTAAATCTAAGAGATGTCAGGTTGATAAAAATTTTGCTGCTGCTTAGGGATTAAAAAACCCACACATTTCTCCTATTATCTGCAAATGAGCACTTTATTATCAAATAGTTCAGCATCAGAACGAGGTTTTCAATTCCAAAAGAGTTTTCTTTACATAATGTATTGTGAAACACATATCATATTGTGAAACACATATTAGAGGAATCTGACACTACATCCTACATCCCGTTCCAGTTTCTCTCTTGCAGTTGGGTAACTTGTTTTGATCTAAAAAGTATAAATTTATCTCATTCTTGTTAATGTCCATGAAATGTAAGTATGAGCTCCTTTTCAACTAGCACTTTGTAAGTATTCTGTGCCAGGTTAAGAGAACTGTTTTCTAGTGACATAAAAGTCAACTACAACAGAAACACATAATCATTTTTACTTACACAGACAAATCTCTCTTAACACAAAAAGAAAAGACAAAATGCAATTATGTAAGGCAGATGAGCCCCGAAGTAACATTCATTCAGAGACAGTACTTCATATTCAGTAATCCCATATGAGAAATTAATGACTAAACAGAAAATTAAAATTAGCCCTTGGGACTCTGACAATTAAATTGCCAAGGCTGTTTGTGAATTCTAATTAATGCTCGAAGTTAGCCACTATGACTCAGAACCAGTTACCAGAAGAATATGAACCTCACTAGTAACAGGCTATTTCAAATTTGTTTTTGTGCAAGTTATTCCTTCATCTGGTGTCCCGCAAATAAAGCTGTTCTCAGGGCATACTTCAGATTTACAAGAAATTAACTGAGTGCCTACTGAGTATGCAAGGCGGCCGGCTGGGTGCTGACAATGTGGTATGACAGCATTCCTTGTCAAGCTCTCTATGTGATATCAGCCTCTGGAAGAATGGACATTTGGCCAGAATAGCATATACTTAGACCAATGTACCAAAAGTGTCCAACTTAAGTGACTCGAAAGAGGAAATGGTAAATAAGATGTGTCAGTTCTTTTCCCTTGAGCTTAGTCACATCCGATCAGGGCACTGAATGCTTTCTACCGTCAACTTCAGAGTCAGATGATGGGGCAGCCTGACCACTGCCTTCTCCGACAGAACGTTAAGAATTCAGCCAAGTGTAGCTTATCATTATATTATTGAGGAGAAGTTATTCTCTGGCTTTTGCAGGGAAAATGGAAATGCTAAAAATTCTTTCTTGCAGGTGAGGATCAATTTTTAAAGGCTCCAACTCTGCTTGCTTTGCTGATAAAGTTCTTGAGAAGATCATGGTCCATTTCTGCAAAGCCTGAAGTCTGCGTTACTACAGTCAAATGGTTTATGCAAAACCTGAAGCAGAATTCTTCTAAATCCTAGGAACAACAACAAAAAATGTTTTAACAAATCTGTATATCCCAATGCAATGCAACATAGCATGGGGAAAATTCCTAAGACACAGGAAGGAAAAAGATTTGAGAGCCAAGAGGAAGAAATGTTGGTATGGCACTACCTAAATAATAGTTCTAAAACTATATAGCTAATGTGAATCTGTGCTTGTAAAAATTTAAATAACACAGAGTAAAATATTCAAGTTCCTCCATGCCAACCCACACAAAGAATCTTTTTCTTCTCAGAGACAGGCACGATGTGTATGAATTCTGTACCTTTCCCTCATGACAGTATTTGCATTGTTCATTCCACTTTCAGTATTTGTTAAAATACTCCACTTCTGTATTTCCCTATAGTAGCTGAAAGGTTTCTACCTGAAGAGTTTCTACTAGTGTTAGGCACTACCCTCAGCACTGGGCATAAGATTGAGAGCAAAACAAAGTCCCTGCCATTCCTTGAGGAGCTTACTTTCTAGAAGACAGAGGGCCGGAAGGTAACTATACAGATAATTCACATAAACAGGGACTACGAAGAAGTCTTGAAAATGAAGCCTGGTTCAGATGGAAACACCGTGTGCCCACTGCCTCATCACTTGAGAGAGCCCTCTAGCCCCCAGGACTGTCCCTATGACTTTAAGAAACTCGAGGAAAGACTGTGCAGAAACGTAGCCTAGCCAAGAAGCGTTTGCATATTTTAAGTGCCCAGTATATGATTAGGTTGATGGAAGACATTCACTATGCTTTTAAATGTGAAGGTTTCAAGGTGGGTTAAGATTTTTTAAAATGTTAAGTGAAAAAAATCCAGCATTTAGAGCAATCTACATCATGTGACCTAGGGAAAACTAGAAGGAGATGTATGAAAATGTCAATGTTCTCTGGGTGATGAGTCACCTCCTTCCTCATACTCTCTATATTTTCCAAATTTTCTTTAATAAGCATATTTATTTATATAGGCAGAAAAGAAGTTATAACCTTTTTTCTGCCTACCACTAAATGTTCCTGTTTTTTGACCAAAGGAGAGGATATCCTTATAACAAAAGGAAATCGACTCCAAAAAGTATGGCCTGCTTCCTAAAGATTTAGCTCTAAGACAGGTTTTCTTTCCTTTCTTTATTATCAAAACAATACACGGTCACTGTAGAAACTTCAGAAAAAACAAGCCAAGACAGGAAATAAAAATCATCCATAATCCCACCATTCAAAGATGACCTTTGACGGTCTTTTTTTTCTCTATGTAGATAATGAAACTCAGTCGTTTTAAATTCAGCTACTTATGTTTAAAAATAACAAAAGCAAAAACAAAAAAAAGGGGCATCCTTTTTCAATTAATGATACATTGTGAGTAGCTGTATAATTTCATGGAACTAACACTCTACAGTTGAAACAATCCTTTACTGTTCCTGTTGGCTTTTTCTAATTTTTCAAAATCATAAACAGTGCTGCAGTAAACATCTTTGGAGCTAAGTCTCTGTCCGAATCCATGATCACTTCTTTACGATAAATTCTTACAAGGGGATTCCTTAAAGAATTGCACCTTTAAAACTCTCAGTACGTTTGGTACGGGTCGCCCCCACACCGCTGGCCCAGTTCACACTCTCAGCGGCTGAGGCTGCGTCATCTCTAAGATTATGTTTCCCGGTGTCACAGGTGAAAAATTATACCTTATTTTCATTTATATTTTCCATTTATTCATAAACCCGTGTTGTTCTTTGGTCCATTTATTTCCATCAAACTGCTCATGTTTTCTTTTTGTTTTCTAAGAACTACGCATTAACTATGGTAAACATGTTTCATGATATGTTGCAAATATTTTCCCCGGTGTATCATTTAATTCCTGATTTTCTCAGTATTTTTTGATGTATAGACTTTTTTTTTTTTCTTTCTGAAGTCAGATCTATCGATCCTTTCCTTTATGCCTTCTGCCTGGGAGCGCTACCCTAACAATATATAAATGTTCCCTTTTTCTGGTACTTCTGTTTACTTCACATGTTTACATTAAAACTGATTTCAGTTTAATGTAGGAACTAAACACCTAACATCTGCCCGGAAGGTCAGCCAGTTGAAGGGACGCTTTTCTGACCTGAGCATCGTACTTCACGGCCGCCGAAAGCAGAGCGATGGCGTTCTCCTCACAGATTCCTTGCTTGATAGTTTGCTGGCAGAGCTTTTTCAAACGATTTTCTCTATAAAACGTGGCCAAATCTAGCAACCCTGGTGGGAAGAGACGTTTATTAGGGGAGTGATTTTGAGCATCCTCGAGAGCACACTCGCGTATGATCCTTGGGGGAAGAGCTGTGAGCACAGGCTTGCGCTGACTTACGTCCTGAGCGCGGCCCCACCCAGCAAACACGGCACACGGACGACTAGCGGTGGGAAAGCAGGAGCTGGCGACAATGGCTTGAATATTTTTCCTAGAAAGGCTGCTCGGCTTGTCCCTCCCCCTGCATTATGACTTGTCCTCCTGGGTCATTTCCCTCAGCACACACACATGCTGAAACCGTGCCCATAATTTTACAAAAGAAAAAAAGAGAAGCCTTTTGTGGATACATGTGTGCCTCCCATCAGTCTCCCCCATCTCTCTGCAAACCTGGGGGACAGCCTCTCTGCCTGCTGCCTCCATGTTCTCACTTCCCATTCTCCCCCAACGCCGGTCCAGCAAAATCCCATCCCCTCCGCACCCTGGTGCCGCCCAGGCTGCCACAGAGCCAGACCCAAGGGGCTGTTCTCTGGTTTCGTCTCACTCAGCATTTACACAGAATTCCACATGGTTGGTGACGCTCATCTTCTTGAAACACTGTGTTACCTGCTTGTGTTTTTCTTCTCCCTAATTCTCTTCAGTCTCTTTGCTGGGCCATTCTTCCTAATTTCCCAATGTTTGAGTGCCCCAGGGTTCAAATCCTCAGTGACCTCCAGCGCCAACCCCCTGCCCCCAGCTTAAAATACCATCTAGGGGTGCCTGGGTGGCTCAGTCGTTAAGCGTCTGCCTTCGGCTCAGGGCGTGATCCCAGAGTCCTGGGATCGAGTCCCACATCTGGCTGCTCTGCTGGGAGCCTGCTTCTCCCTCTCCCACTCCCCCTGCTTGTGATCCCTCTCTCGCTGGCTGTCTCTCTCTCTCTGCCAAATAAATAAAATCTAAAAAAATAAATAAAATAAAATACCATCTAATACATACTGATGATTCCCACTGTAGTCTCTGTCCCCTACTTTCAGATCAGTCACCACAGAGTAAGAAATCTATGTAAGCCAGGGAGAGGGCTCTCTAAATCTCCATGCTAGAAATACAGCGCGAGGCTCCCCTGCCCTCACGTGAATGGGACGAAGCCACAGGAGACCAGCAGTGCCTGCACTCTCTCGCTAGCTCTACACTCAGGCCTGGCTTGCCGTCTGATCGAAAGGTTAGCTGAGTCCTCTACTAGAAAAGGGTCACATCTCGGGGCGCCTGGGTGGCTCAGGTGGCTAGGCATCTGCCTTTGGCTCAGGTCATGATCCTGGGGTTCTGGGATCGAGCCCTATGTCGGTCTCCCTGCTCAGTGGGGAGTCTGCTTCTCCCTCTCCCTCTGCCCCTCCCTGATGCTTGTGATCCCTCGTTCGCTTGCTCTCTCTCTCTCTAGTAAATAAATACAATCTTAAAAAAAAAAAAGAAAGAAAAAAGAAAAGGGTCAAATCTACTGCAGGCTAACCTTTCATGCAAGGTGCTTTGCAGAGGCCTAAAGCACAAAGAGTCGGGACTTCATCAATCTGACATCAAACTGGTTTTCCATCTCTCTGCTACTAAGTTGTGTGTATGTGGAAGGACTGGGCTGGAAACTTGTTTTCATTGTAACATGACCAATACTATCAAAATTATTGAAGAAGGGCCTATGCCCCAATGGAGGAACTGAAATCTTTTGAAATCTTGAGAACTAGGATGGCTTAATTGTTTTTGGTCAGTTCTCAGAAACTCCCAAAATCCTATATAGCCCCACACCCTCCTGAGCTTCAGAATCACAGAGACGCTGCCCTCAGAGAAGACCCTGCCCTGAGCCCCCGCTCAAGACAGCCCGGATCTGTGTCTCCTCCAGGCACATTCCCCACAGTGGCCAAGGAGCCATGCACCCACGCCTAGACCACACTTAGGTTACTGGGGACTCTGGAATTCCCTACCTAATTGGCCCTGATGCCACATATGTGGATATTTCTTCCCCTCCAGACCACACCACCAGTGCACAGATGCCAGGCCCCAACGGTGGCCCAGGATGGGTGTGGATGGGGCTTGTACCTACCGGCTGGGATGCCCACACATCCCTTGCAATGCATAGTGTAGCTGGAGGTGGGTAAAGAAAGATGGCAGGCCGCAAGCTGGAGGCTTGGGGTCTGTCCTTCCTGTGCATTCCCACGAGGAACTCTAAGGAGTCCTAAAATTCTAAATTCCAACTAAAACTCAAGCCTGCCTTTCAGTTCTCAACGAAGGTATATTTTTCAAAGTATGAGGAGCGAACATGTTTCATCTTCATTTTGGGTCAGGTCATGATCTCAGGGTCCTGGGATCGAGCCCTGCGTCGGGCTCTGTGCTTGGTGGGGAGTCTCCTTAAGGATTCTCTCTCCCCCCTCCCCCTCCCCTTGCTCTCTCTTAAATTAAATCAAAGATTTAATTTATTTATTTGAGAGAGGGAGACAGAGCACAAGCGGGGGGAGCTTCAGACAGAGGGGGAAGGGCTCCCCACTGAGCAAGGAGCTGATGTGGGACTCGATCCCAGGACCCTGGGATCATGACCTGAGCTTAAGGCGGATGCTTAACGCACTGAGCCACCCAAGCATCCCCAAAAAAGAGACTGGAGGGGAGGTGGGTGGGGAATGGGTTCAATGGGTGATGGGCATTAAGGAGGGCACTTGTGATGAGCACTGTGTTGTATGTAAGTGATGAGTCACTGAATTCTACACCTGAAACCAATCCTACCATATATGCTGACTAGAATTTAAATTAAAATATTTAAATAAAAAAGAAAACAAATCACATCACTCCTATTGTAGAAGTTGCTAGTTGCCTTGCTCCCCCCACCCCCCGTATACACACAGATCCATTTTCCTTTCTTCTACAACCGCTTTCCCCAACCTCTCATGCAGCTGGGGTTCTGTGCTAGGCCATCTCTGATCCATGGTTTGGAATAAGTGGAACGTCCAGGACCCTCCCTTAAGAGATACTGGGATTTGCCCTTTGCCCCTTCCTCATGGTCCCCTCCTCCATCCTGCCACAGGTAATGCAAACGCAGCCTTGGACCATGGGCGCAGGAGCCACACGTGGGATGCCCTTCACTGTGTCCCTGTGTACAGGAGAAACTATACTATTTACACTAAATTTTTTTAAACGTTGCTGTTAAAGCAAACCCCAGATAACACAAGCCTCATGCTCAGAGCCTTCCAAGGCGTCCCGTCATACCGAGGGTAAAACAGCTCTTCACCACGGCCTCCAGGGCAGGCATGTTCTCGCCCACATCCTGTTGCCTGACCTAATACCACAGTGTGAATACACGCACCCACCCCGCCTTCCTCCTCTTCCTCCACGTGCTCAATCTGTTCCTGTCTCAGACCTCCGCACTCACTGTTTAGAAGTGAGTTCCCATGTTTAGAAGGCTCTTCCCTTGGGTATCGCTCGCTCGCTCTTGCCTCCCCCGGCTCTCTGCCGCACGCACTTCCTCACGGAAGCCTTCCCGGCCCTCCTGACTGACCGCCTGGCTTGGCTTGTGGAGGACTTGCACTCGTCCGCATGCCAGCTCCCCAGGCAGGGCCAGAGCTGCGGCACACACTGGGCATGGGCACTACGACATTTGTGGAAGAAAGGAAGGAAAACTATAAAACTTCAAAATCAGGTTTTCTGTTTACCTGAGGAAAACTAAATGCTGATCTGGTCAACAGTGATACTGGATGTATACACGTGAAATGAAAATTTAATGTAAAACTCTGAGGGCTGAACCCTTTAGTTCCTTATGGAAGTAATTCTTTCATTCTCTGCGGCTCTGGTCAACAGTACTGCTGACGGCTGTAAACTGAGATGTAGGATGTCTTTCACTCTGCGCCTGTTTGATGACCTGTATCGCTCTTTTACCATCCCTACGCCTGAAGTGCGGTCACCACCTTCAGGACAGAAGGCCCCAGAAAGTCCATAGTGGTCAGTCCTGGAGCCATCTGGAGGGAAGTTCCTGGTTACAGTAATACAGGCCTTATTACTACTACGTGCATTTTACCTTTTTATACTGCAAACACCTGGAGGCAGCGGGTGTGGCCGCTAAAGGGTCACCTACATTACTGACACACACCGGCTTCGGAAGAATGGGACCCCGTCCACAGCGCTGACGGTCTGACAGCTACCGAGTCAGCCTTTGTATCATGAAGCAGTAACAAGGGAAAAGAGCTCGGTCTGATTACAACAGGAGAGCAACGTCTGTGGTTGCCCTCACAGCCACATCCACCTTGCCAGTTACTCGGCAGGTGGCCAATGGTTTGGGAAAGTCTGGTAGCAATTACCTACTGCCTCCTCGGGAGAAAGGCTGATGCTGTCGGTGTACAGGTATTCCAGGAAGGCTCGGTAAACAGGATATGAAAATTCACTCATTTCCACGATATCATCCTCGTTGTTCTCCAGCGAAGAACGAAAATGCTCACACCTGAAGGAAGACAGAAGCCCTGGGGCCCTGGATCCAGCGCGAGCAGACGACCCCGGAGAGACACATCCTCGTGGGGCTCCCAGGGGGAACCGACAAGGACGAGGGGAGAACACAGCACCGCACAGGACTCGCTTCCGGTCGCACACCTTCATGTCCCTGTCCTGGTCCCTTGCTTCCTTTGCCAGCCGGGAAGCTCCCTCACCCGCCCTTTCTGGACACGGCAGCAGGTGCACACCCGCCGAAGCCGAGCCGCCTCTGCCGCCGCTCGAGGCAAAACCAGGGCTGTGCTCCCAGACCGCGTTCCTGCCCCACGGCCACTGAGCGGCACTTAGGGAAATCAGGTGGGTTTATTTTCATGAACACAGAGGAATTTTGTTTCTTTACCTCCTCCTCTAGACTGAATGGTGTCCCCCCAGATTCATAGGTTGATGCCCCGACCTTAGGATATAACAGTATTTGGAGAAAGGGTCTTTACAGAGGTCATCAAGTTAAAATGAGGTCATTAGGGTGACCCTAATCCAATAGGACTGGTGTCCTTATAAAAACGGGGAATTTGGACACAGATGTGCACACAGGGAGAGCCCTGGGGAAAGCCTGGGGTGGTCCTGCCCCAAGTCAGGGAATGCCAAAGACGGCCAGCAAACCACCAAAAGTTGGAGGAGAGGCATGACTTCGTCCTTAGGAGAAACGCACTCTGCCAACACCTGGATCTTGGCCTTCTGCCTCCAGAGCTGGGGGAGAATATACTTTCGTTGTTGAAGTCACTCAGTGTGTGGCACTTTGTTACAGCAGCCCCAGCAAACTAACAGCCCCCACCTCTTCCATGCAGGTTGACGAGCTATGGTGGGAGTGAACAAATGTTGTACGGCCTGACCTAAGAGGTGAACCTGAGACTAATGCCATGCTGAGTTTGTGATTCATCAGAGCAGAATTTAAATATCTGTTACACAACAACATAATGATTTTTAAAATCATTATGCTAAGAGAAAGAAGCCAGGCACGAAAGATTACACACTGTATCATTCTATTAACAAAAACTTCTAGAAAATGCTAACTGATCTAGAGTGACTGAAAGATCAGTGCTTGCCCCAGGGTTGGGACATGAGGGGCCTTTGAGGGGCGGCAGAAACATTCTGTATCTTGATTTAGGGCAGTGGTTTCATAGGCATAAATATATATATAGATACGTCAGAGCTCCTCAAACTGCACACTTCAAATGGCTGCAGCTCGTTGCTCAAAAATTATACATCAATAAATCTGATTTTATCATCTGTGTTAACTTTACCCAGTTGGCCTGCAAAAGCCTCACCTTCTCTTTTTTCCGAGCATCTCAAAGTTGACCATCCCACAACTGCTGGGGAGGGTGACAAAGCTCGGTTCCTAAGCGGGGAAGGCCCCTTCTGTGGAAGCGGCCCACGTGGTGCTTGAAGCCCAGACCACGCTGACCAAGCATCAGCCAGCTGCTCTAATGCCAAGGCGCACAGACCACCTGCAAGGTCTCTACGGAAGCCGAGAGTCCTCACTCCGACACCCCACCCCGGCCCCCAGGCCACTACACCGGCCCCCCGCTGGTTCTCGTTTCTCGTGTCCGTACACCGCGTTTCCCGGCGGCACTGTACGCTCCTCGGGCAAAACCAGCCTTACTTAGCAGAGTTCTGTGAACACCTAGAACATAATGAATGTATACTTCAATTCTCAAAATCAATGATTCCTTACCTAATTTTGAGAAGGACTTTATGTGCGTAAATGTACTTTCCATCCACCAGGAACTTGAGGTCGGCGGTGTTGGGGTTGTCAAATTCCCTCTTGAGAGACTCGGCCACTGTAAGGTGGTCGTCGGGTTCTGAGAGAGGAACACCAACGTTTCTAGGGTTAACTACAGACATAGAGAGAATGCAGGCCAGAATGCAGCACCGCTCTGTGCACCCTCACAAAAATACCCGAAATACGTGACCAACTGAGCTATGCTTTTCTCCCCTACATGTGGATTTTCACATCTCTGTCATCATTAAGAGCCTCACACGCATCTGCTTGTGAATCTGGCAAAACGACGAGAAAGCCACAAACGGCTCCACTCAATGAAATTTTTGCATGTTTCAGTAAACAGACTGGCTGAAAATAAAAGATACAGTTTCCTGGGAAAATTAAAAGCAGTCATATAAAATTCCTTCTAATGTAGTATGTGAGGTTGGTTTCTGGTACTTTCAGGAAAACTTAATCCGTCAAATTAGTTTCCTTTCACAGGAGCCCATTAGAGAGAAATCAATTATGTGATACTGCACCTAAAAAAGCCCTTACTATCCCAACAGAAAGCACGAGAGCTGTCCTCCTAGCGTTCAGGCCAGCACCCAGAGGGACAAAAGGACAAAGACCGCTCACCCACGGACAGGAGGCGCCACGAGACGGCTGGTGTGGCGAAACAGGCGAACACGTCGTCGGTGCAGGAGAAGTGGGTGAGGTGCGGCAGGACCACCGACTGGCCCCGGCACTGGCCCCACATGTACACGTGCCCGCCCTGGGTCTTGGCCGCCGACGTGTGTGCGGAGTGGCAGGCCGCGATCTCTATAATTCTAAGTTCACAAACAAACACCAAGTGAACACGGCAAACAGGAGAAGAAACAAGTTGATTTCTCCTTCCCTTCGCCTTAACTGATTTTAAAAAAACCAACAGAAGACTTAATCTCCTAAATTTTCGGGCACCCAACAGTTATTTACAGTTTCGCTATCCTTCAATGGCAACTCGTGAAGACCTGCTTGTTACCACTTCTAACCAGCAGGCCTCCAAAACTATGTACCATCCTGTTGCAATAGGCAAGTACAATGCAAGAGTAGAGACCAAAACAAATTAACCAGACAGTGATCTAATTTATTTTCGTAAAACAGGACTTACTGAAGGATGTAAATAAGACTTGGGCTACTTAACACAGGTCTTGACCCAATACCGAGAAATATTTTCATCAAAATTTCACCAATTTTAGTGTTAGATGGAACATGCTGTGGGCCACCCCAACTCACACTGCAGACAGTAAGGTCAATAGTTCTGAGTCCTGGACTCTATCCTCAAGGACCCAAGAGAGCAGACTTTGGAAGCTGACATATGCTAGACCTAGTGCGGTAAGGTCATGATGGCCACGGAGGTAGCTGTCAGTATACTTCCTAGCGGAAAGCCCTGTGTTTGTTGAACTAATTGATTTTCTCAAAGAATAAGCCACTGTACAGATTTAGAAAAGACAGGGAACTATTTTACCCTGAGTGAGGTCACCATCCTGATTTTGTCGCAGCGGGCCACGGTACCGCCAGCCTCAGTGACTAGGGCTCAGAACCTCAGAGTCATCTTTGACTTCTTCTCTTTTCTCACTTACCACTTTTTTTCAGAATATCCAGGTGACAAATCACATAGATTCTTTCTTGGTAATTTCTCCCGTCTGCCACCACCCTGGGTCAGGCACACCCCATATCTGGACCACAGTAACAGCCTCCTTGGTCCCCCTGCCTTAGACTCTCTCTCTTTTCTGAACCCAACTAGTTGCACAAGGCTGGCAGGTTAACAATCCTCTGAAAACACCATTCAGTATTTTCAAACCGTCCCTGACTTCCCACAAGATAAAATCCAGACATGTGGTATTAAGACCTCTCATAATTTGTTCTCTACGTCTATCCAGCCCTCTTTCAAATCACATTTGCCTAAATACCCTATGTTCTAACACACAGAGGTACTCACTGCCCCTCAAAATTATTATTCACAGTTAAAGTCCCTTTTTCAAGAATGTTCTTTCCTTTCTCTCTGCCTTAGAAATCCTGCCCATCTTTCAAGGCCCAGCTCAAATAGCTCCAAAGTAAGAAGTCTCTTGTGAGCTCTTGAAGCACATCTTGTCTACACACTCCAGTCTGGCCTTTATCCTCTCTGGGATGTATGTCTTCCCTCTTCAGCTACGTTATAAGCTCCTGGCAGGCTGAATCACTGGCTTATTTCTCTCTAAGTGTGTTTCTCTCCCCATTATGGTATCTTACTAAGGAATTTATAGGTCATTTTATTGACTAACTGGGAAAGACTCAACACCACAGAACAACTGTGGGGTGGCTAAGACCCCATTGACAGGCTAGCAACTGAAAGATGGAGACATCCCTCCACTTCCTGTTTTAATTGGATGTTTCCCAGCCAAGGTGGGAAGACGGGCATCACACAAGCTGGAGATGGCTGTGGTGGCTAGCCTCGGAAGGCTGAGGTATATTGTTTTCATGTGTGGCCCAAGCAATTTCACCGATTTATTGAAGGGCAGCTCTCAGCTCTTGAAGACAGGAGTACTAGAAACGAGGCTACGATGTGCCACGATGAAGAGCATAGACGCTGGAGTCAAACAGACGTAGCGGTGCATCCTAGCTCTACCACTAGGCCATATGACCATGGGAACGTTCATCACACTGCAAGGCTAGTATGTGAGAATAAAATGATAAAATGTCAAACACCAAGCACAGTGTCTGGTGTACAGATAGTAGCTAACAGTAGAGGTTTCCTAACAGAATTACTACTAAGCATTTTCAGTGGCAAAGCCTTCCTCGTACAGAGACCGCACACTCCCAATGACCAGTTCAGATAGCGAGACTTTTC
This sequence comes from Ailuropoda melanoleuca, assembly GCF_002007445.2. Classification (NCBI taxonomy): domain Eukaryota; kingdom Metazoa; phylum Chordata; class Mammalia; order Carnivora; family Ursidae; genus Ailuropoda; species Ailuropoda melanoleuca. The sequence continues at coordinate 83,636,977 of NC_048224.1, read as the reverse complement.
CCATCTGCACGGTTAAGTCAGTGAATGGGCCAAACCTCCACTGTGTGCTTTACAAAAGAACTTCCTCGCCCACACAGGGAAAACGGCCAATCCTACCTGGCTTCTCTTTTCAACAAAGAAAAAAGGGGAAGGAAATAGAATAAATACATTTATTCAAAGAAAGGTCATCTACTATTACTATTTACCCTCACATGTTACACCAAACGGAGAGCAGCGGCACACATTTAACACGGCTTGATGCGATGGGCACGGTGTCCGACAGCAGCCTGGGGAGGTCAAGTTACTTAGACTCTTACCATCCATTTTATTGCTTTTTGTTTTTTTTTTAAGGGTGAGGGGAGCAGAAGACAAGGTGGCAGTCATTTCACAGCCTTGTGGTGAACAATAAATGAAATCAGCTACCCAGCACGGTGCGCATTCAAAACCAGTCTCTCCTGGTGACTCAAGTGTTTACCAGTGGCTGCAGGAACTCTGGGAGACCACTTACAATCTCTTTTCTCTGAAGATGTTCCATGAAAAATGTGACTGATAGAAACACAGTGTCTTTCTACCCAACATCAGAAAAACAAAATAATTTAATGTCCTACATATGCTTCTGAAATATCTTTATGAGCCTCCATGGAAAGGGAGTAGTCTTTGCCCTTACAAGAGGCAGGAACATGGCTTTGTGGAGAAAGGGTGGAACAGACACGGCAAAGGGGTCAGGATGCAGAAGGCTGTGGAATGCGGGCCTGCCCTAAGCATGGCCTCATGACGTTTACCTGGAACACCTAGCAGCGCACGGGAAGTCAGGGGTGGGGCACGGGCTTGGCTGACGGCAGCAGCTGCTACAGGAATAAGAGTGGAGAAAGTTTAGAGGGAACCTTCAGGCCTAAGCGTGGGACCCAACCAACTGCCAAGGCACCCTGCTGTGGCCTAAGGTCATCTGTTCTTAAATCTGATTCACACCAAGAAGCAAATTCTGATGCTCAGATTTTCCAGTCTAATATGCACCAGGCAGTGACTGTGAACTGAGCTAACCTTCACTGGAAGGATGTCTGGCATATTTCACATTTTACTTTGCAGCGATGTGTAATGAAAAGAAGGGACTACACATTCCTAATAAATAAATAATTTGTGTCACCTCCACAGAATGATCCCCAATGACCGCAGCTTAATGGCTGTGGTACTAGAAATGAAAATGCAGAGAGTGAGGAAGAATATAAAACAGAAAACAATGAGGAGAGAGAAAAGTGATTTGTGAGCAAGAAGAGTGGAGAACAAAGAATGATAATAAAGGGTCCAGAGCAGTGACTCCCAAGCCTGGCTTTGTAAGACGCCAATATATTACCAATTATCACAAGGTGTCACAAAATTCACAAAAACACAAGGCAAAGTTAGCTTTAAATCAGTTTAACTTCAAATATGCTTTTATGAAACTTCAGGAACAAAGACAAATGCTGGTAAATCAAAGTACTGAGACTTCAGAAAGATTGGGAATGACTGGATTAGAGAGAAGAAAATCACTTCAGTCATTAAAATTGCTTTCATGTGAACATAAACTGCTAACAAATGTTATTAGCATTCTTCATCAGAAGTAGACCTCTGTGGGAAAATTTTTAAAAGGTTTTCCTTGGGTTGTCTTTTGAGCAAAAGATCCAATGCAGACAGATTTTCACTTTCCACTTCTGTGAAAAGGTAGCCAGGACCTAAAGATCCACCCCACCCTTAATTCAATCCTTTTGTTCCTAATTAGTCAAACTTCCCTGAAATGGGCCCCAAGAGTCAGAAGTAGGTTCTTGAGAGATAAGTCATAACATATCTGCAAGTTTCAGTCACTGAAAAGGGTGTGTACGTGCAAAACAAGTCCCAGCGGACTGAGGAATTCCTCCCTCGCAATATTCGTGTGGTGGAGAGCCTGCAAACTCAGGGATGACCACAGAGAGTTCAGGCATGGAAGAGAGAAAAGCAGGAATATCTCCTTCAAAACATTCATCCATGATATTTTGAGCCAAAAGAATGATTACGTGGACAACAGTGAGCGTGCAAGTGCATAGCTATTTCTACTTTTTTAAACACTTATAATTCAAAATTTGAAAAAAATTTAAAAAAAATTTTTTTTAATTGAGTTGTTAAAATAGACAGAAAAGCAATACTCTCAAGTACCACGTAAGGAGCCGGCACTCCATAACTCCCATGCCCTGCTTTTCTGCATCTCCTGCCTTCCCCACCAAGCTGCCCTATAATCCGTCTGGCCCAGCGCGACTAGAGTCAGAAGAGCTGGCACTCATTCTGGGGCGATCGGGGACGTGCAGTGCGACGTGGAGCAAGTTGCTGGTGGGGCAGAGAGCCGCGGATTTGGCAAGTCCCATGACAGATGAGTTAAAATGTATGTGAAGCGTGACAGCACCATAAAAACGGTAAAGTGCCATACAAGTATGTTATTTTTATTTCCATGACACCTTTACTTGATCCTTTAACACTTCTTTGTTGTGTGTCTGAACACTGAATATCCCTACTGACTGGATTTGCTAAACTGAGGCATTTCTGTGATCAAAGCCTCAGGACTGTCCCTTCTCTTTGCACTGAGTAGCTCTGAACTACCTTTACGGGAAATGCAAACAGCACGGCTGTATGCATCCACACACACCCGCTGGTTCCTGAGTCCAGTCCCTCTCCTCCTGCCCAGTCCTTAAGAGGTCCAGGGTCTTATTCTAAGATTGTGGGGAAATAAACCAAAAACAGATCTTTTTTTTTTTTTACCTATTTGACATAGGTTAAACAAAATTAGCCAAGCTTATAACACTCAAATGAAAATCAAGGGGGTTGAAAATGACAATTTGGTTCTTCACCTTCATTGTTAAATATTCCAACAGGAAAATACAAAAGAATTGCATACAAATGCAAGATAATCTATGTGTCCATATATTTGCTTTAAAATCAGACATAACAAAAATTAATATGCACAATAAAAAAGGAAATATCAGTATTAACTTCTACAATGATTATAACCCTGGTTTCACCAAAACACTAATGAAATATTCTTGTTCCACAGTACTGTGTCAAAAAGATGTAGAATGAAAAGGCAGTGATATAGCCATGTTTGAGACATTCAAAAGGCTTTCAGAAATAGTAGGATAATTTGGGGGAAAATTCTGGATATGTTAATTACTTAACACAAACTTGTTGTTAAGACACAAAGTGTCTTAATTTTCTAACCATTTTACACTTCCTCATAGTGATAGCGTGGGAGCTAAAATAATGAGACAGTCCTATCCTTTCAACTAGCAATTTTATAAGTAGCTGAGTGAATAGCTTTATACCCTACCCAATTTGAGGTACTTTCATTTTCCTAAGCCACAGAAGATTGACCTCAAGTGTTATTCAACTTCCTCTTAGGAAGATCGGTAGGAGAAGGAAGGGAAGAATGAAGTGGGGGGATAAACAGAAGGGGGAATGAACCACAAGAGACTATGGACTCTGGGAAACAAACTGAGGGCTTCAGAGGGGAGGTGGGTGGGGGATTGGGATAGGCCGGTGCTGGGTATTAAGGACGGCACGTATTGCATGGTGCACTGGGTGTTATACGCAAATAACGAATCATGGAACATTGCATCAAAAACTGGGGATGTACTGTATGGTGACTAACGTAACAAAATAAAAATTATATAAAAAAAGAATATAAAACAGAAAACAATAAGGAGGAGGAAAAGGTAATTTGTGAGGGAGAAGAATAAAGTAGGATAGCTGTTGGAGGTTTAGTCCTTGTCATTAGTGTAGAGTAGCTGAAATATGGGTAAGTGAAAGTAGAAGATTTAACATACAAACTCCCCAATGGTTCACAAGCTAATTTTATTTTATTTATTTATTTTTAAAAGATTTATTTATGTGAGAGAGAGAGAGAGCATGAGCAGGGGGAAAGGCAGAGGGAGAGAGTCCTCAAGCAGACTCCCCACTGAGCACGGAGCCCAATGATGGGCTCCCAGGACCCTGAGATCATGACCCGAGCTGAAAACAAGAGTCAGTTGCTCAACCAACTGAGCCACTCAGGCACCCTCAAAAGCCAATTTTAAAAAGGAATGAATGCTCTCACGAAAGAATATTCTAATATTAGCAGAAAGTTCCCCACAATTCTATATCATGTCTATGTTCTGTTTTATCAGTAAGGAACATGCAAGTTATTTTGAAAATGCACGTATTACCTGTCCTTTTCCACGATGACAGGTGCAGGATAGGACTGGTTACTTTTATTCCCAGTGCCCAACTGGCCATAAGAATTTGCACCCCAAGCATACACTTGACCTTCGTCTGTTAACACTAATGTGTGTGCATAGCCACAGGCAACCTGGAAAGAGAAAACCCAAATCCATTTAGGCCTGCAAATATGCTTTCACAAGATAGGTGAAGAATCAAAGATGTAAAAAAAAAAAAAGAAGAAGAAGAGGGAGCTTGCTCAGAGATGCAAAACATTAAGGTAACCAGTACTTGTCCAGAACTAGCTTAGTCTGTGTGTGGCCAAAACTGCAGTAAGTTCAGCACGAGTCCTGTGGTGACACGAGTCTGGTTTGTTCAGCCTTCATGTGGCATTCATTGCGCTCACAGAGATGAAGGGGTATGGAGTGAATATGCAATACAATTTTACTTTTTAAGAATTTTTTTCCTTTTTTATTGTAGAAGTAAAACATGTTCAATGTGGAAAAAATGTAGAAAAGTATAAATATGAAAGTAATGTCAAGATGAGGATTATTTTCCTACTTCTAGATAGATACAGGGATATGTACCATGTCTCCATGCACCATGTCTATATCTTTATTTTTACTTGATATCACACAGCACTATTTCCATACCATTAAAAACCCTTTATAAACATCATCTCCATTCATACAGATTTAGTATAATTTATTTAAACATTAACTTATTATTTGATTAAATTATGCTACATCTATTATTTATGTTATTTCTTGAAGTTACCATTTTTTTCTTTTCTTTCTCTCTCTCTCTCTCTTTCTCTTTTTGTTATATCTTCTCCACTAATTCTAGAAGTGTCTTTCTTTTTGGTTCCTTAGGATAATACCCTAGGAATAAAACTACAGAACAAAGGGTATGAATACTTTCAAGGCTCTTGACATATACTCCCAAAGGTTCCTTGGAAAAGACTGTAACAATCTATTTATGTTCCAATGGCTACATATGAGAGTGGCCTAGAAACATAAGTTCCCTAATGAACATCTTCAACGTAATTCAGGAAAATAGAGGTTTAGCCTTTATTTCAATGAAGAAAACATCAAGCAGCTAAACTTTTCACCTGCCAAGAAAACTGTACATTGGAATCTTCGCCACTGAAGACTTGAAAACAGGCACACATAAACGAGCTGTGGACGTACCCGCTGGACGCGAATGCCCTGCAGAGCTGCTATTCTGCAGGGAGTTGGCTGGTTGCCGCTACTGCCAAGTCCAAGCTGCCCGTTTCCATTGTAGCCCCAGACATAGACCTGAGGGAAAACCAGAGACTCAATGTCCATGAGAAACAGAAGCAAGCAAGTTCTCGGTTGTGAGAAACATGCCATATGTCAGTATAACACCGGTAAGGCAAATGGTTTTTTTTTAAACAACATAAGAAACAACTTTCTTACCTCCCCAGTGTTCACCACTGCCATGGAACACATCTGCCCACATGCTATGTTCACAGCTACTTTATTCTGTAAGCAGCCTGTGACTCTTCGAGGGATTGGCTGATTGGCTGTTGATCCAGATCCTACCTGCCCGGAGTTGTTATAACCCCAGGCAAACACCTGGGAATCGAAACATGAAACACGCTAATTTATGAAGTGTCTCAACTGGACATAACATGTATTTACAGTGTCTCATCTTTGCTCTCCAAGTGCTTGATATCCATAAATTCTCACACCACAGGCAGAGAAGTTTTTATAAAATTCATTCTTACAAAATGTGTTACTTTATAAAACTAGGTTGTTGGTATTATCTACACAAATAGCAATTATTATTCTCAGATATCACATATTATTAAAATTCTACTTTACCTTAGCCATATTTTCCAGCATTTTGGGATTTTTCTTTTTGCAAATAAAACCCTTGAATATAGCAATATAGAAGGAACATTACAGCCTTTTAAATCATGCAGTTACAGAAATCCCTACTACATAAAGGTACACTTCATGACATAACCACCAGGACTATGAATCTCTAACAAGACTAAGACAGAATTTGAGGAAGATGGTTATTTTAATCAAATGACCATATTTCTAAGACTGCTACAAACATCTATATAATCTTATTGAAAAAAAATCAATGAGATTTATGCTAACTATTCTCACCTCTCCATCAGACGTTAGCACCAAAGAATGGTAAGACCCACAGGCAACTTCAGTGACTTGTTTGTTTGACAAATTAGTAGAAATATGACAGGGCACTAAACCATGATTAGTTGTCCCATTGCCCAGCTGGCTATAAGCATTATGACCCCAGGTAAAGACTTCTCCTTCTGAAAATAAAAAGAAATACAACCAGCTTTCAAAACATCTACTTTATTATATGAACATATATATTGCACACCTCCATGAATGAAAACTAAAAATTCACGTGCAAAAGCACCAAACTCATTCTATAAAAGAATACATTTGGAAAATATAAACTATATTCTATCTCAAAGCAACAAGATGAAATTTAAATGGATGCAATTATAATAGCTGGAAGATAAGTTTTTAATAAACGGCAGAGAAATACTAAGAGTAATAGGAAGAAACATCAGATTGAAAGTCAAAAGACTGTAAGATCATTTAACTTCTCTGGGCCTATTTTTTATCTATAAAATGATCAAGTTAATTTTAAAATCATTGTTATTATATTGTTTACTGTATAGTATTCATATTCAGGAAAGTTCCTAAAATATATATATGCAGTTTTAGAAATAATTATAAAGCACACACCCATGTACTACCCCTCAGGTCGAGAACTACAACCTGATGTTCACTCCAAAATTCCCATTTATGATCTTGAATAAGAGAATTCAGTTTGTCCTGTTCTCGAACTTTAAATAAATGGAATCATACAGTATATACTCCCTTTGTCTGTATTTTCTGCCATATTATTTCTTTGTGCTACATTCCAGATAATTTCTTCTAAACTTCCAGTTTATTAATTTTCTTTTGATGTGTCCAAACTGCTATAAAACTTGCCCACTGAGTTTTTTATTTTGATAATTATGTTATTTGGTTCCTTTTCAAATCTTCTTTGATATCCACAGGTATCTTCAAGTTCATTTTATACCTTTTCAAATACAATAAATATAGCTATCTTGTAACTGGTATCTGATAATTCTAATATCTGATACTTGGTGGTCAGGTTTTGCTTNGTTTTTTTTTTTTTTTTTTTTTTTTTTTTTTTTTGCTGGTTCTTATTCATGGTGCCTCGTTTCCTTGGGTACCTGGTTATCTTTGACTGTGTGCTACTAACTGCCATTGAACACTCATCCTCAGGCCTAGGATGAAGTGAAGGTACCTTCCTCTAGAAAGGACCTCCATTAACTTCTGTCATGCCATTAAGGCATTTAAAGGTACTTGTTTAATAAATCCAAGGCTTGAGATTTCTTGGGCCACCCAGTCTGATGTGAACTGGAATACAAATCCCTGATTACAACCCTTCCGGGAGAGGTTTTCTTCCTTTTCTTTCTTTTTTCCTCCTTGCTTTGCTCACATCCAGGGATTTTTCTTTTCAGTGCCTTAGGGATGGGAGAGCTAACCCATCCGTTCCCTAGATTGTAGCCCTTGGTGGACCTAGCATAACATATGTTAGGTCTCTGACTCATGATCCCTCTGCCTCGTGAATACATCAAACCACAACTCCATTTAAGTGGAGAGGCAGATGCCCTTAAGGCAAAACTAGCTTCAAGTTCCCTTTCAATCTTAGTTCACCCTTTCCTTAAACATGATCCAATAATTCCTCTCTGCCTTGTCAGTGCTTTGATGCCCCTATGAAAAAAAATTTTAAATATTTTATCTAGAATTTTTCGTTGTTTCCAGTGAAGAAGTGGTCCAAAAAATCTAACCTATTCCTGGCAACCAAAATTTTCTAAAATTTATGTGAAATAAGTATACAAAAGAGTGTTTATAAACTTTACTTTCAGTTCAAAGAATACCAATAAAATGAATACCCAGCTTAAGAAAAACTCTAAGGTATGATTTAATTATAATGTCCTATTAGTGTGAATTCATGAAATAGCCATGAGAGTATTTAATTCCTTATACTACTAATGTCAAATATAGCCATCAGTCACTGTTTATGGTCAGAATCCCAGAGCGCTTGGAGTTAGAGGGCATCTTGGACTTCAGCGATAATGTCTTAGTCCATAGATCAGGGAGATCAGGTTCAAAAAATCCAGAGTGAATTCAGCATTTTAATGCAAAATAATTAAACTTTTAAAGTATAAACAAAAGGCGTTTACTGGGCTTACAGCACTGTCATTCTCACATCAAAAGTGCCAATAATAGCTAGATTCCATCTGCTACATCATCTTACTCTGATATTCAGATATGTTCATATCTCATGTTGTCCAAAGTAGAGTCAAGTTCACTGGGTAGAGCCAGAAACTCCTACCCAATCAAAAACTATGTTCCTGATTTAAGGGGTGGTCCTAAGTCTTGTTTCTCAATAAATAAGGCAGTGGCGAAAATTCTACACTGTGTCCCTAAGTTACCTGTTGTTGCAAGGACAATATGGGGGCCACTCCCATAGCTGAGGCAGGCTATTTTTTTGCCACTTAAAGAATCCAGTCTCCGAGGTTCGATGGTACTCTGGACGTCACCTAATCCCAAACAGCCACAGCAGTTTGTGCCAAGCACAAAAATCTGTGGGAAAAGCCACTGTTAGTTCGAGCACTTCTATTTTTGACAAACCCACAATTATTGCTTCATTGTATAACAGTATATAATAAATAAGAATCAACCCTCCGTGCTTTTTTTAAAATCTTAATTCCTTCGTTCTCCCCCAAGATCCTCAATTTAGCAAATCCATTACTGTAAGTGACTGAATTTTTTCTTCAAAATTTACCTCATCGTTTACTGTAGTATATAAAACTTCATTGCCAGCACTGCCAAAGACACAGGCCTGACGGATTAATTGCAGTTCTTCCTCAGAACAAAGGGAGAAAATTGGCCACTTTCCCACATCTAACATCTTCAAAGATGACAGAGTAGCCTGTACTGGCTGAAAAGGATAAATAAATAAACAAACAAATATAATTTAAAAAATATACACACACACACAACATTAAGACTATTAATTACAAAATACTCTTGTTTTTCCTTAGCCCCTTACTTCTGTGGAAGTCAGCTCCGGCTCAAGGAGGGACGGCCCTTCACAGCTCCGGGAACTGCCTTCACAAGCCCACTGCTTCAGTCCTGCTCTCAGGGCAACCAAGAGCCAGAGACCCCTGCTGGGATCAGATCTCACCTACTCATTTTACCTCAGGGCCACAACAATCTTCTGAGGCTGACCTCTGTACTTTCAGTGCTGCCTATGTCTTAAATGTAGCTCTGGAAACTACACTGGTTGAAAAGGCAAGAAAAACTGAGAGAGAGAGCACTGCGATTTCATCAGCCCCTGAGGTCCTGATGAAATGCGTCCTTGGAAAAGAACAATGCTGAAGGCGACACCAAGGAACCAGGCCAGAAGTTCAAGTTCTTGGGTCCGTTCTGACCGTCAGTTAAGCAGTGAGTGGCTTCCCTCACCCCCCCACTCAGGTGTGGGGATTGGTAGGAACATACACCCAGAAAGTGCATATTTGTTGGCTAGGGTTGCCATAGCAAAGTACCACAAGTTGAGCGGCTTACACCAAGAAATGTATTTTCTCGCAGTTCTGAAGGCTAGAAGTTCAAAATCAAGGTATCTGCTAGTTTGGTTCCTCCTGAGGGGTGTGAGGGAAGGATCTAGGCCTCTCTCCTTGGCTTGGGATGGCCATCTTCTCCCTGTGTCTTCACATCATCTGCGCTCTAGGCATGTCTGCCTCTGGGCCCAAATTGCCCCTTTTCGTAAGGACACCAGTCATCCTGGATTAGGGCTCACCATCTTTACCTCAGCTTAACTAATCACAACTGCAATGACCTCATTTCCAAATAAGGTCACTTTCTGAGGTACTGGGGTGTCTTAGTGCATTCGTGCTGCTCCAACAGCATGCCAGACTGGGTGGCTTATGAACAGCAAAAAGTTACTTCTCGCAGTTCCACAGACTGGAAGTCCAAGATCAAAGTACCAATATGCTCATATTCTGATGAGGGCCCCCTTCCTGCTTCAGAGCCATTGCCTTCTTACCATGTCTGCATGGGGTGGAAGGGGCCAGGGATCTCTCTGGAGACCCTTTTATAAAGCACTAATCCCATTTATGAGGGTTCCACCCTCATGACTTAATCACTTCCCAAAATCCCCACCTTCTAATAACCCCCACCTTTGAGGGTTAGGATTTCAACATACTAATTGGGGTTGGGGGAACACAACTAAACCCATAACACCGTACATTAAGATCATAAGCACCTGTGCTCTCATAAGACCATGCAATGTGGACACTGTAAAGCTGTTTTAAAGAGAGCTTTTATTTATTTGCTATACTGGAAACATTTTTACATACGTGCTTTCCAGCTTTCAAAAGGTTAAGGATTACAGTAAGACGCATAAACAGCCAACCCATCTTTCAAATGGCATGTCTGGCCATTTCTCTTAATCACCACAGTCTGCTTAATTTAAAGGAGCAAAGGATTTTCTAAGGCCTGCCTTTCCCATCAGCTATGAAGTCAACCTTATCAGGAAAGAGCTCTGGTAGAAAGCTGACTGGACTAACTACTTATTTTCTACAGACCTGAAAGCATATCCGTCCCTTCCACTTAGAAGTCAGGTGGATATACATATATACATTATGATGCCTTGGCTCACGAGATGATGGAGACTCAGAAGTCCCATGATCTGTATCTGCAAGCTGGAGACCCAGGAGAGCTGGTAGCATAATTTAATGAGTCCAAAGGCCTGAGAACCAGGGAGACAGTGATGTACATCCCAGTCTGAGGGCAGGAAAAGACGAAGTGAAATGACCCCAATCGATCAGTGAAACAGGAAAAAAGGGATGAATTCTTCCTTCCTCCACCTTCTGGTCTATTCAGTCTCTTAACAGCTTGGATGATGCCCACCCACACGGGGAAGGCAAACCATTTACTGAGTTCCCCAATTCAAAAGCTCTTCTCCTCTGGGAACACCCTCACAGACACACCCAGAAGCAGTGTTTACTCTAGCACCAGTGGCCCACTCCAGTTGACACATCAAATTAAGCAACACACCACAAGAAGCAGCCCATGTGGTCATGGAGGCAGAGACTGGAACCATCCACCTCCAGGTCCAGGAACACCAAGGATTGACAGGAGCCTCCAGAAGCCAGAAGAAGAAAGGGAGGCTTCTTGCCTAGAGCCTTCAGAAAGTATGGCCCTGCTGACACCTCAATTTGACTTCTAGTCTCCAGAACTGTAAAAGAATAAATTTCTATTGCTTTAAGCCACTCAGTTTGTGGTACTTTTTCAAGGCAGCCCTAAGAAACTAATACGGAGGGTAGGCAGCCTGTGACTGCCAACAGCCCCCTCCTGAGTTAGTGGCAGCGCCTGCACCAGGAAGAGCTCACCTGATGCCAAAGCCCGCCGCTGTCCCTGAGCCAGCCACTCAAGTCCTAAGACCCTGTCTGTAGAGTAAGTCCTCTGGTATCTTCTGGGCAGCACCCAAGGCCAGGACAGAGCTAAGGACAGAATCCCTCATTACTTTAGCTTTTACTCTAAGCTTCTACTGTAAATTACCTACCTCCTTATATCGTGAAGGAATCTTACCTTCTCTGGCGACTGAATTTTAATTTTTTTTCCTATTTAAGTCTATAAATTTCAAAAAGAACAATGGGATGTGGCATCAAATATTTATAGATGAGCTAATGTGCTAATGAAAAGGATTCTTATATATTATTTCTAATCTTCACAATTGTAGGGCATAGACATTGCTATCCTCATTTTAAATACAAGGAAACTGAGGCACAGAAAGACTAAGTAATCCTCCAAGATCACTTGCTGCTAAAGGTTGCTCTCCATACATCACGTGTTGCAGAGGAAGAAAGTTCACATAAGAAGTTATAACACTGGTAGATCTAGTTTACAACTGCAGGACTTTGGCTGTTCTCATCCAGTCCTTAACGAACAGGGCAATAATACACACTGTGGGTTACCTTCCACGAACAGGGTGGACAGCAATATACAAAGAGAAAATAAGCATTCCTACCTGATTTTTTCCTTTCAAGCAGATTTTTGGATTTCAACCTGCCCTGCTACAAAAATCGAGTGGTTTCTTAGAAATGCCGAGAACCAGGTTGTAAATCCAACAAGCTCCTAAACACCTGTCTATAAGTCATTAGTTCTGAACTTTCTTCCTGGCTCACCTGTACCAAACCCCTAGTACCCACCCTATGACTCTACTAACCACTGGGATTCTTGTGTGTGTGTGTGTGTGTGTGTGTGTGTTGAAGTGTTACCTGCAGTCATACATCTGTTAAAGGATGTCACAAGTCAACAGAACATCAGGTGTGACAGTATCGTTGAACACATATTGAGGGCCAGATAACTAAAGATATAAAAACGAAACATAATCACTCCCTTCAAGGAGCTCACAATTTAATAGAAAACAAATACTTACAATATAACCCGGGTACGACGGAGATGTGACTATGCTGCTTTTAAATGTCTGTCAGAAGGCTGGCTCCTGGAGGTTAATCATCAAAAATTCTTTTTCTAAGTCTTGTGGGGAACTTATATCATGGAGGAACTTATGACTCAATTTATGAAAGGCATACATTTACAGTCTGGTGAGGTAAATATTTCATATCAGTCTCAAGGAATTGTAGCATCTTTGTTCTCAGAAAAAAAAATATTTCTCTACAACACACATATGTGTATATAGGCGTATATATTATATATATTATAAACGTGTATATATATTGTATGTATACATATACTTTGTCTACACAACAAGAGTGTAGGTAGCACAGGATTCGCACACAGCACCCTGTAGGAGCAGCCACCCTGCATGGTGGCAGCCATCTCTGCAGAAGGCCCCCAACCACCTTTGTGCGCAACTGTTAAGTTAGGGACCGGCTGAGCAAGAGCCAAGGGAAGGCAATAGAAAAATCTGCTTGGGGACAAAGCACTACCAGGGAGTGGGAGCTTGACAGTAGACATGATAAGTCATCAAGATCGTGTCTCTAGATTTCAGTCCTAATTTGGCCCAGGTAACCCTCCTTCCTGCACATACTAGTACTATAGGCAATAACTACTCCCTGGCCAGCCTTCCTTTATTTTCCTTTACATCCAGCCCCCCTCCCCCATCTTTCACTGGCATCTGTTTGGGAAATGCAAAGTGGTGAAATTTTAATATTAGCTCAAGGAAAATATAATTAAGGAAACACAGCTCCATAAAATTAGAGACCAGGATGCATTTTATTACTCCGTTGAGAATGTGCAACCTACATAATTCTCCTTCTCTGGCTGAATGAAGAATCAAACCGATTATGATACTTCACTCAACTCTAGACAACTAAGTTGTCACAATTAAATTTAAAATACAGCATATAGAAATAGAACCAAAATTACCTGTTGGGGGATGACTAACAAAAAAAATTATTTAAAGAAATCCACCAACACCTTGCATTTTGAGGATTTCCTGGCAATGTAACACTTTATTCATAATAGTCATTTCACCACTAATTCTGCTAGTCTGTTCCTTTACTTTACAAAATCTGTTCTTCCCAGGAAAGATGAAGAATTTTTTGATTAACATTTTATAAGATTCTCAAGTTCTATACATTCCTTTGTCAGCTACTTTTGCATTTTCCTATTAGGGCTCACAAACAAACATTCAAGTCAGCACCTGGTAATGCCATGGTTTGGTTTCAGAAGTTTTGCCACCTTTGTACACTATGCTGGCTTTGTATAATTATTTACACCTTGTATTGTGTTTTGACCATATAATTATTTACATCTTTTATTGTGTTTTGACCATACTTATTTAAAAACTGCAGAAAAATGAAAATTAATAGTGGCAGGTAATATTAAGCTGTTAATAGTGAAGAACAGATATCGTGTCAATTTAATAAAATTAACACAAGACGGAAATCATGTGCATGCTGAAAGTTGTGAAACTTTTAACATCAGCTGGACACATTGGACTTAAGCTGGTTGACTGTAATGTTGAGCTGTGATGGAAAAGGAATAAATTAAAGAACATCTATGATGAATTAAGAATATGTCATCTAGGGGCGCCTGGGTGGCACAGCGGTTAGGCGTCTGCCTTCGGCTCAGGGCGTGATCCCGGCGTTATGGGATCGAGCCCCACATCAGGCTTCTCTGCTATGAGCCTGCTTCTTCCTCTCCCACTCCCCCTGCTTGTGTTCCCTCTCTCGCTGGCTGTCTCTATCTCTGTCAAATAAATAAATAAAATCTTTAAAAAAAAAAAAAGAATATGTCATCTAAGATTAGGTATTTTATAATGTTGTTAAATCTCTGGGAATGAAGTAAACATTGTTCAACTCAGACCCTTCTGCAGGACAATGTTAGCTGTGAAATCTCCAACAGCACCATCTCTGGGAACCCTGCTCTACCCCTCAGGCAATACCCACAGTCTTCTGCCAGCCCCTTTAGCATTCTATACACCCACAATAATCATCTGTTTGCATCTGAGTCACTACAGTGTGAGCCCCTCAAAGACAGATACTTTCACTGATCTTCCTGTTGGGTGACCAGTAGATGTTTGATACATGTTTCATGCAACAGAAAATACATGCTCCAAAGGCATGGTTTTTTTCTAACCTTGCCACTTTCTCCATAGGAAAGGGAAAGCTCTTCTTCCATATGGACTCAGTCCTGTGCAGTCCCCTAAGGAAAAAGTATGTGGTAAAATCAGGATCCCATACGTTGAATGAAACTAGGCAGGTTAAAATGATTTTACATCCAATTAACAGAAAATAAGCTAAGCTCAAATATGGTGAAGGGAAGATAAGGGTTTAGGCATGAGAGTTAATAGCTATAAAACCCAAAAGGTGTTTTAACTGTTCTGGAACTATCATATGGTCTCTTACGGGAATCCTCCTGCAGAGGTCTGGAAAAGTAATCCCAGGACAAGTGAAGATTCTTAAATCTATTAAGAAATAAGTAAAAAATTTTCATTTTACAGTTGACCTACTATAGATAAGAAAAAATAAATTTTAGACCTTGGTCAAATTTTCCCTGGGATTGGAAAGTTCCAAATCACTGTGAAGAGCAGACTTATCAGTTCTCAGCTCCACTAAAGGGTATATGATTTGCTAAGCTGGGGGGAAAAAAAAGGAGGAATGAATGAAAAAATGAAAGGATGAAGAATGAATATGGCTTTGTTTATTCTAGACCTTAACATCAAATCTGCATCAAAAGCCATCAAGTATGTAACAACAGTACTCAATGTTCTTGCCTTAATTAACCATCTCCACAATGACTACTTTCTACCACATAAAAGTACAGCAGAAGCAGCGCTATCAAAAGATACGCAGCATGGGCTCTCTCTTCACTCAAAGGATCCCCTTTAATATTTCTTCCAGGGCAGGTCTGGACTGTGGTTCAATCATTACACAGTAAACCATCTCATCACTAAAAATAAATGTAAATAAATATTCTCTCTGTCCCCAAAAACCGTTGAATGAAAGCATATTTAATAATGTTGATATTTCTGATTTATTAGTTTGGGTTCTATTTACTCAAATACAATCCACATTTCAAGAGCTAACAGAACATTTTATCTGGTATTATCTACAAGCAGTTAGAACCTTCTAACAGACAGATAAAAACAATAATCAAAATAAGGTCAAGTCTTAACCGTGTTCCTTATCAATGTTTTATGTGCCCTTGAGGATACTAGTAAAATTTTGTTTTCCTCAGCTATAAAAATGTCTCTCAGAATGTAAGGAAAAATCACACTAATTGAATAATTATAGCTCAAACTATGGCAATTGATACAAATCATTATTTCTTTCTTTTTAAAAAATTTTGATTTATTTACATATGTATGTATGTATGTGTTTAGAGAGTGTGAGCAGGGAGAAGGGCATAAGGAGAGGGACAGAATCTCAAAGCAGACTCCACCCTGAACGCTGAGCCCAAAGCGGGGCTCCATCTCACCACCCTGAGATCATGACCTGAGCCAAAATCAAGATTTGGTAATTAACCAACAAGCCACCCAGGCGCCCCACAAATCATTATTTCTGATGTTTGGAAAAGACATATTTGTTTTTAAAAGAATCACTTAGACTTTTCTCACTTATAAACTTAAAAAACTTGATCTAGTTGCCAATATGGAAAGATAATTTCATGTGACAGTTACTCCTATGTGATCTGTCTTCTCCACTAATTTGCAAACTGTTTAAGAGAGGCAACCATGACTCGTTCACTGCTATAACTACTGCAGGACATGGCTCAGAGAACACGAGACTATATATTGGTTGAAAGCATTATTTGAATACAGCTTTTTGTATATTGGAGACAGCCTGCATTGAGGTTCTTTTCTTTTTGTTTCATCCTAACTGGAACATTTCCCACATCTACCTCAAGTTTACTAGAACAAGAAATAAAAAAGAGAGGGAAAAAAGAAAGTAAAAGAGAAGGGGGAAAAAAAAGCAGAGGAAGGGGTGTCAAAGGCAAGAAAAACAAGGAAATAAGAGGAGAAAAAGGGACCAAAGAAGAGATGTCACTGCCCCCATAGTCATGTAGGCCACTTTCGTTCCTAGGAGAAGTGAAATCTTGCTAATACACTAAGATCCTAGAACAGCAATCCTGGGTTGTTGTTTCCCATCCCATCCCCCTACCATTGTAGGTAACCAATTTCATTGGTTTCTGGTTTATTCTTCCTGTATTTCTTCACAAAAATAAGCAGATATGTGTCTGTGTTTTTATTTCCTAATTCCTCTTTATACAAAAACTAGCATACTTTATATACTCTGGCAATTTGTGCTTTTTTTTCCCACTTAACAATATCTCCTGGAAATCACTCCTTATCAGTTAACAGAGATTTTTTTTTAATCAGCTGAGTATCCTGGGTTTTTTTGTTTTTTGTTTTTTTAATCCTGGTTTTTTAAGGAGGAAAATAAATAGCTCTTTTTGGTGTCTTTGTTCAATTTCGAGTACAATAACTCCTTAAAAATTAGAATGGTGGAACATAGGCCATTCTGTTTGACTAATCAAATTAAGACATAATTGCATGAATGGCATATTGAAATTACCATATTTCAAGAAATAACATTTGTAAAATTCAATTAAGACTAAACATAAGATTAGCATAATTTCATCTCTATTGGTCAGAATGTTGTTGAAGATTTAAAAATTATTCAAGAATAATTACTATTGTACAGTACTATGAAAAAATTGTTGAATTCTCTAGCATTATGGAAAGTAGCTGGATTTTTTTTCCTAACATTATTCCAAGGTGATCAAACGTAATAGAGAAAACTAGCTTCCCCAATTTACACCACTTGAGGAATACAGTTTATGGAATATATGTTAAGGATTATAGTTATCTTATCCTGTTATCTCCATGGTTTCACCAGGCTATTATTATTTTGAGAGAGAGTGTGTGTGAGAGCAGAGGGAGAGGGAGAGAATCTTAAGCAGACTCTGTGTGCTGAGCACAGAGCCCAATGCAGGGCTTGATCTCACAACCCTGAGATCATGACCTGAGCTGAAATCAAGAGTCAGATGCTTAACTGACTGAGCCACCCAGGCACCCCTCACCAGGCTGTTATTAATATAAATGTTATAGCAGTATATCAATATCTACTTCTTAAAAATCCAAAATAAACACACAGAATACCACATCCATGAATTCTAAATAATAGTAGCAACAATAACAATTAAAATAAACAGTTACCTTGTACCACTTAATACCCTGTATTAAGTGCCTTACATTATCTCATTAAACTTTATAATAGCCAAAAGAAACCGATACAATCATTGCCCTCCATTTTATGGACATGTTTCAAAAATCTGACCAACCAACACCAACCAATCAGGGTTAGAGCCAGTATATGAACCCAGGATAATGTCAAAACTCCTCTCCTGGACCCTCCCCTGTATTACAGGGACATTTTAAGTTTTCCTGTGCAGGTTCCAATTTTATTTTGTACTGCCTGGTTGGGAATGTTCCATCCAAAAATTTTTTCACCTGATTGTTTTAAATTTCTGGAGCCTTGTATTCAGTCATCTTTAGTCCTGTTCTTTCTAGATCCTTGTAAGGTTGTCTTCTAGGATAAAGTCAATGTGACTGAAAAACATAAATATATAAATAAATTCTATTAGAGAAAAGCAGAGAAGGAAAAGAATATACCATCTTACAACTTTAACAAGTCATTATTTATCTGAGAAGTATATAGTTTAAAAATTATATTAGCTCTATTATTAAAAAGTCAGCAGTGGACGTGCTCAATTATTAAAAAGTTAATATTGTAAAATATAACCTTTAGATATTACACTTTGTAAGTTTTGGGACCATGCTCCAACAATTTGGACACTGTAACATATAAAAAAAACACAGACTAAAAAAAGTTTAATTTGTAGTATGTCAACATAGGATTCTGGAATGTGAAAAAAGCAAAACTTTCAAACTTTTGGAAGAAAGTATAGAAAACACCTTTGTGACCTTCAGGGTAGGGAAAGATTTCTTAAATTAGACACAAAAGCGTAAACCACAAAGAAAAGACTGGTGAAATTTACTACATGAAAACTTAAAAAATATGGCATACTAAAAGACAAAATGAGCAAAGGAACACACATGCTACGGAATGGGAGAAGGTATTTTCAACATATGTAACTGATGGCTCGCAAAGGATTTGCCTCCAGAATAGATAAAGAATACCTAAAAATCAGTAAGAAAAAAACAATCCAATTTAGAAATGGGCAAAAGAGAAGGCAATTCACAGAAATAATTAATAAACATATTAAAATATGCTCAAATTCACTATGGAAATGCAATCATAATGAGATAGATCTCACCCATCACCTCTGCAAAATTGAAGAGGGATAATTCCTAGTGTTAATGAGGATGCAGCTCAAATATCAAATACCACACTCATGCTGCTATAAGAAGCGTAACCTGGCATAATCACTTTAAAGAGCAACTCAACAATATTTAGGCCAGAGCAGTGTCTTCCATTCAATCCTTTTTGATACATATAAGTACCTGAAACAAAAGGTTCACAAAATAACTTATTACTCTTATTACATGAGTTGCTTAGGGATATCTTCTTTTCTATTTTTTCTATTCTATTCTACCCCTACTCTGTCCTATTTTATCCTTTCCTATTTCATTTTTAAAAGAAAATGTTGGTCTCAATCCACTAAAATAATTTCAAGATCACTAATAAGTCATGCCTTATAGCTTGGACAATGCTGGCCTAGATGAACTCTAGAGCATATATGCCATTGTTTGCAATAGCAAAAAAACTAGAAATAGCAAACAGAATTGATCAAGAGGATTCACAACAGAATTTATAAACTGGCATGTGCATACCATATAGCAATTAAAATAAATTATCTAGAATCAACTCAGATAAATCTCCAAAACAATTTTAGCCAAAAATCACTAAGTCACAGAATGATACATATGGTACACTATTTAATACAGTATTTGATCTAATTTGATAAAGTTTAAAACATGCAAAAAAATACTATTTGGTAAAGTTTTAAAAACATGCAGAGAGCAACACTATTTTAATGTGTTGTGGATACTGATATATACATATATATATACATATACATATATATGTATATATATGGGGGGACTTTGATGGGAATTTTTTTCATAGGAAAGTTTTGATGAAGGTGATGCCAAAGATAAAATGTAATTCTTTCAATGAATTGGTATGATTTCGCTTTTCCATCTGACAAGACAGTTTTCATGATGTTAAGCTTAAGTTATACTAATCATCTGAGTACAGGAGAATAAGGTTACTTAATTTTTTTTAAAATATTTTATTTATTTAATTGAGAGAGAGCATGTGAGAGAGAGAGAGAGAGAGCAAGAGAGCGTGCACACACAAGCAGGGAGGAGGGGCAGAGGGAGAGGGAGAGGCAGATTCCCGCTGAGCAGGAAGCTCAACACGGGGTGTGATCCCAGGATCCCAGGATCATGACCTGAGACAAAGGCAGACGCTCAACTGACTGAGCCACTCAGGTGCCCCAAGGTTACCCAGTGATAAAGAAAACACAACTTTAGAATCATAATACATCTGTTCTAATAATCCCTTTACCATGGACAAAATAATTCAACAAAGGCTTGATAATCACAATTTATAAACCATAATTTCTTTTGCCATCAGAAACATAAAATTTTATCAATACCAAAGGAAGATAACAAATAAATAACATAGACAAAGTACAGTATCTCAAATGCCATGGAAGAATACCCAAAATAGAAAAAAAAGTTTACTATTATCATATTAGAATGGCAAAAATGTGTTTTCTACTTCTGGTCTAAAACTGCTTACAATGATCCAGCAATTGCACTACTAGGTATTTACCCCAAAGATACAAAAATACTGATTTGAAGGGATACATGCAGCCCGATGTTTATAGCAGCATTATCCACAACTGCCAAACTATGGAATGAGCCCAAATGTCTGACTGAAGAATGGATAAAGAATAGGTGGTATATATATATGCAATGGAATATTACTTAGCCATAAAAAAGGATGAAATCTTGCCATTTGCAACAATGTAAATGGAGCTAGACAATATTATGCTAAGTGAAATAAGTCAGTGAGAGAAAAACAAATACCATACGATTTCACTCATATGTGTATTTGAAGAAACAAAACATACGAACATGGAGCGGGGGGAAGGAGAAGCAAACCTGAAAACAGACTCTTAACTATAGAGAACAGACTGAGGGGTTGCTGGAGGGGAGGTGGGCAGTGGGATGGGGTTAAATAGGTGATGGGTATTAAGGAAGGCAGGAGCACCAGGTGTTGTGAGTGATGAATCACTAAATTCTACACCTGAAACTAATACGACACTGTATGATAACTGGAATTTAAATAAAAACTTGAAAAAGAGGAGCACCTGCGTGGCTCAGTCAGTTAAGCGTCTGCCCTTGGCTCAGGTCATGATCCCAGAGTCCTGGGATCAAGCCCCACATAGGGCTCTCTGCTCAGCAGGGAGCCTGCCTCTCCCTCTATCTGTTGCTCCATGTGCTTGTGCTCTCTGTCAAATAAATAAATAAAATCTTTAAAAAAAAAAAAAAAACCTTGAAAAAGAAAAAAAAAATTAAAAAATAAAACTGCTTACAAATTTTCCTGAACAGGAAGGGCACTGTTTCTTAGGGCAGAGGCTGGTATCTGTATCAAGAAGATCTTCACAGTGACGGTGTTTCCAGACTTACAACTTGGCTTATGTATGTAGCTAATTATTCATATTAAAAAGTGTCTATGCTTTGCTAAACAGTTGTAAAATAGTTCCTTATGCATTTCCTCATTTTGCTTAAATGTAAAAAGAAAACTATGCTATTATAAACTCATACTGTACTCACATTTGCCTTGCATACTGAAAGAAAATGGGAAGACAAACACCCTTTCAAAGCAGAAACTTCTGCCACTGATCTGTCTTTACAGGAACTAAATTGGATACTCACAGGGCCAATGTTTTAAGTTTTTGCAAGAGTAATTTTCAAAAGTAAATATACATCAACTGAGGTAATTTTTTGTATGACATTTCTTTTTTTTTTTGCTTTTGTGCAAGTTTATTTCCGATGTGGAAAGTCAACAATCATATTACAATAAGTACATTATATAGTATATGGGACGGTGATGGGGCCATAAAAATGAAAAAAAAATGAAAATGGAGTATGATAAGAAGGATCAGAAATCTTGAAGGTTGATATTAAGGTTTTCAATTTTAAACAGGGTGGTCAGAAAGCCTCCTTGAGTATACGATCTTTGAAGAAAGGCTTGAAGAAAATGAAGTGAGCTATGAGTACATTTAGAGCAAAAGCGATCCATACACAAAATCTATCCAGTGCTAATGCTCTGAGGTAAGAAGGTTTGAGCAGAAAAGTGAAAAGATCTGATTTTGTTTTCAGAGTCACACTGGTTCTATGCTGATAATATTTCTGTTATTCTATTTTTATTTTTACTGAGGTATAACTGACATGCAACATTAGTTTCAGGTGTATAATGTAATGATTCCACATCTGTATATGCTGTGAAATGATTAACACAATAAATCTAGTCACTACCCATCATCATAAAAAGTTACAAAAAAAGTGTTGTTTTTTTTTCTTTCAGGACACCTGGGTGGCTCAGTAGGTTCAGTGTCTGCCTTCGGCTCAGGTCATGATATCAGGGTCCTGGGATCGAGTCCCGCATTGGGCTCCTTGCTCAGCAGGGAGCCTGCTTCTCCCTCTGCCTGCCGCTTCCCCTGCTTGTGCTCTCTCTCTCTCTGACAAATAAATAAAAATTTTTTTAGGTTTTCTTTTCTTTTTCTTTCTTGTGATGAGAACTTTCAAGATCTACTCTCCTGGCAACATTCAAATATGCACCTACAATATTATTGACTATAGTCAGCACTCAGCACACCACATCTCCTTGACCTTTTCATTTCATACCTTGAAGTCTGTACCTCTCAAGCCCCTTCATCCATTTCATTCTTTCCCCCAAACCCCCTCACTCCTGGCAACCACCATTCTGTTCTCCATATCCATGACTTTCATTTTGTTTGTTTCTTAGATTCCACATATAAGTGCTATCGTACAGTAGTTGCCTTTCTCTGATTTACTTCACTTAGCATAGTGACCTCTAGGTCCATCCATGTTGTCACAAATGGCAAGATCTCATTCCTTTCTATGGCTGGGTAGTATTCCATTCTGTATATATACCACATCTTCTTTATCCATTCATCCACCTGAGGACACAGGGTGTTTCTATATGTTGGCTATTGTAAATAATGCTGTAATGAACAAAGGGGTGAATACATCTTTTCAAATTACTGTTTTTATTTCCTTTCAGTAAATGACCAGAGATGGAATTATTGGATCATATGTGCTTTTAATTTTTTGAGAAACCTCTGTTTTCCATAGTGCCTGCACCAACTGACATTCCCACCAATAATGCACATGGGTTCCCTTTTCCTCACAACCTTGCCAACACCTGTTATTTCTTGGCATACTAATAACAGTCATTCTAACAGGTGTGAAGTGACATCTCATTGTGGTTTTGACTTGCATTTCCCTGGTGATTTGTGATGTTGAGCATCTTTTCCTGTGCCTGTTGGCCATCTGTATGTCTCCTTTGGAAAAATGTCTGTTCAGATCCTCTGCCCATTTTTAATTGGATTGTTTATTTGCTATTGAGTTGTAGGAGTTCTTTACATTTTTTGAATATTAACTCCTTATCAGATATATGATTTGCAAATATTTTCTCCCATTCTGTAGTCTGCCTTTTCATTTTGTTGATGGTTTCCTTTGCTGTGCAGAAGCTTTTTAGTTTGATGTAGTCCCACATGTTTATTTTTGCTTTTAGTGTCAGATCCGAAAAGCATTGTCAAGACCAACGTCAAGAGGCTTACAGCCTATGTTTTCTTCTAGTTTTATGGTTTCAAGTCTTACATTCTAGTCTTTAATCCATTTTGAGTTGATTTTTGTGTATGGTGTAAGATAAGTAGTCTAGTTTCATTCTTTTGCATGTAGCTATTCAGTTTCCCCAACACCATTTATTAAAGAGGCTGTCCTAATCCCCATTGTATATTCTTGCATCCTGTGTTGTAAATTAGTTGAACATATATGCATAGGTTTATTTCTGGGCTCTCTATTCTCTTCCATTGATCTAGGTGTTTGTTCTTACACCTATATCACACTGTTTTGATTACTATGACTTCATAATATAGTCTGAAATCAGGAAGCATGATACCTCCAGCTTTGTCCTTCTTTCTCAAGATTGCTTTGCCTAGCCAGAGTCTTTTGTGGTTCCATACAAATTTTAGGATTGTATGTTCTACTTCTGTGAAAAATGCCATTGGTACTTTGACAGGAATTTCACTGAATCTATAAATTGCTTTGGGTAATAGGGGCATTTTAGCATTCTTTCAACCCATGAGCATGGGATATCTTTGCATTTATTTGTGTCTTCTTCAATCTCTTCCATCAATGTCTTACAGTTTTCAGCATATAGGTCTTTCACCTTCTTCCTTAAATTTATTCCTAAGTATTTTATTCTTTTTGATGCAATTGTAAACAGGATTTTCTTAATATCTGTTTCTCATAGTTTGTTGTTAGTGTATAGAAATGCAAATGATTTTTGTATGTTGATTTTATACACTGCAACTTCACTGAATTCATTTATTTATTCTCTACTGAATTAAAAAAAAAACTATTTCTTCATGATTCAGTCATGGAAAGTTTCTATGAATGTATCCATTTCTTCTTGGTTGTCCAATCTGTTGGGCTATAATTCTTCATAGTAGTCTCTAATCATCCATTGTATTTGTGGTATCAGTTGTAACGGCTCTTTCGTTTCTGATTTTATTTGAACCCTCTCTTTTTTTTCCTTGGTGAGTCTAGCTAAAGGTTAACTTTGTTTATCTTTTCAAAGAACTAGCTTTTAGTTTCACTGATCTTTTCTATTATCTTTTTAGTCTCTGTTTCATTTCCACTCTGATCTTTGTTATTTTCTTCCTTCTATTACCTTTGGCTTTGTTATTTTTCTGGCTTCTCTAAGTATAAAGTTAAATTGTTTGAGATTTTTCTTATTTCTTTGGGTAGGCCTGAATCCCTATGAACATCCTTCTTACAACTACTTTTGCTGAATCATATAGATTTTGTAAGTTATAATTCCATTTTACTTTGTCTCGAGATATTTTTTTTCTCCGTTGATTTTTTTGATTGACCCATTGGTCAGTAGCATGTTGTTTAATCTCTACGTGATTTTCTAACCCTTTCTCTCTTTTCTCCTTCTGGGACCCTTACGATGCCAATGTTATTCCATTTTATGTTGTCCCATAGGTTCCTTAAGCTAGCTTCATTTTTTTAAATTATTTTTTCCTTTTTGTTGCTCTGTTTGAGTTCCACTGTCCTGTCTTCTTGATCATCAATCATTTCTTCTGCTTCATCTAGTCTGCTGTTGAACTCCCTCTAGTGTATTTTTCAGTTCAGTGATCATATTCTTCAGTTCTGTGGCTTCAGTTGGCACTTTCTTATATATTCTCTTTGTTTGAAGTTCTCACTGTATTCATTTTCATTCATTCTTCTTCCAAGTTTGGTGAACATCTTTTTGACCATTACTTTGAGACCCCAAGCATAGACCCTGTTCATCTCTAGACCAGAATATCTGGCAGTGTCCCCCGGGTGACAGTTGCAAAAACTGGGGCTTCAGACCAATGTAATCTCCTTTCTGGGAGGTCCTGGCAATCCGTGGTGAGGCTGAGTGAAGACGGAAAGATGGCATTCCCCCAGGCTATATTCCCTGAGAGCACCTTTGTAGCCTCTAAATGTGCGGCAGACCTGAAGTCTGTCCCTCGGGCTGAAGTGCCAGGAAAAGTACACAGGCTTTTTTCACAAATACAATGGGGGTACGTTTTAGTCTGTCTTTTGTGCAGTGCCTTTGGGGTGACAGCCTACAAAGAACTCTTTTTCCACTCATTACATCCCATGGAACCCAGAAACACAAGCCTGCCTACCCATGGTATCAAGTTAGAGGAAGAGTGCAAAAATGGCACCCACCAGCACCTCTGTCTCTAGAAAGAGTCCCAACAGGCCCCAGCCTGTTGTGCAGATGCTTTAAGGTTAGCAAATAAATCTTCTTCACATATAGTTTAGGCAGTTTTCAAACTGCTGTTTTTGTGCTGGTTCCCAGGGCAAGTGAGTCTGCACACAAGCCCTGTAAGAGAAATATCTCAGTTCTCTATAGCTTTTTGGGTCTCCTGATGTGAGATCCATTGGTTTTCGAAGTTACATGTTTGGGGAGCTCATCTCTTCATTGCAGGTCCCAGGGGTTGGGGTGCCTGATATGGAGTATAAACCTCATTCATCAAGGAAGTTCCAGACTTGTGAGATTTTCCCCAACTGTGGGTTGCCACCCTGGCAGTGGGGTTTTTGGTGAAACCATCCATATGTGGCCCTTTTACTGTTTTCAATTTATTTCCAAATTATCCCTGTTTGAAACAGATAACTCCTTAATCTTACAGATTGTATTTTGAGAGTTTTCCCTACACTCTTAATAGCTACATAGTTGGAGACTGGACGATAAGAAGATAGTCTTTTGATAACTGAACATGATAAACATATCAATTCTTAATCCTCTCAAAGAACAGGTTAAATAATTCAGTTCCCTATACAAAATATATAATAAGGAGCCTCTACATATTATTGTTGGTAAACAATGTTAATCTGTGTGTTTGCTACTAGGACAATGCCATTACTTGGTAATACCTCTGACCCAAATAAAGAGTTAAGCTGATTACAGGACATACATTCATTTGCCTAATTTATTCAACAAATGTTGATTTGGTGCCTGGAGTAGGTACTAAACTGAAAGCAAATTTACATAAAAGAAAAAACAAAATAATGTGGAACAAAAAGATATCCACCTCCCAGGTGCTTGTGTCAACATTACCCCAACACAACAGCACTTGTGGGCCTTAAGATCTAATAAACTAGACACACTGTATCTATAAGAACAAAGCATTTTCCATGGAAACTGATATTTTGCAATTAACCAGGAACTTTTAAATGCTAATAACCACTCTTTAAAAGTAATCCCTGAGGGGCGCCTGGGTGGCACAGCGGTTAAGCGTCTGCCTTCGGCTCAGGGCGTGATCCTGGCGTTATGGGATCGAGCCCCACATCAGGCTCCTCTGCTATGAGCCTGCTTCTTCCTCTCCCACTCCCCCTGCTTGTGTTCCCTCTCTCACTGGCTGTCTCTATCTCTGTCAAATAAATAAATAAAAAATAAAAATAAAAAAAAAATAATAAAAGTAATCCCTGAAATGAAAAAAATAGTAATTTCTGCAGAGAAAACCCAGTTTTATATATATATATATATACACACAATTGTTATTATATATAAAAATTATTTTATTATATATTACATTATATAAAATAAATTATTATATATAAATATATATTAATTCAACTTAACAATATGAGGTCAACTCTAAAGCTATGCTTGAAAAATACAATATATAAAAAAGTTTTTTGGCAATATTGAACTCAATGCTTTTAACAAATTCTCCCATCTGGACAATAAAGTTGATGATACTTTTATAAACAAAGAAATGGGACAATAAAGAAAACTAACGTCTTTTAAGATGCCAGCAGTTTGCAGCACCAGTGTGTTAATGAGCTCCAGACCAAGTAAATGTCAATGGGGTACTGATGCTAGCTGAACTATATGCTGGCTGAACCATTAAATGGTATGTCATCTGTAAGTTATGAATGATAAATATAGTATAAGAAAACATGATCCCAATTATCACTTGTAAAAAAGGATGATAGCTATAGCTTACCTCTACTTGAATGAGAGGTCATAAGCCTATGACAAATAACAGTAAAATACCTACACAGCTGCTAACTAATGTGGGACAATTATAAACAGGATGGACAAAACTGAAAAACCAAAAAGCACAACTAAAACAAAGGTAAAACCTCAAAGGAAATGACATTGCCAGGTTTATGATAAACATTAAACAGACTTAGAGCACAGAAACATCATTGCTATTTTAACTATGTTGGTAAAAAGGTTTCCAAATTTCATCAAGAGAGATGAGGCAGATCTTCAGTCCCAAGCAAACTTGTATTTAGTTTGAAGAGATTACTGAGCTCATCAAAGTTAGCCTTTTCAAACATGCACAGCAAAAGTACCCTTTTCAGATATGAAAAATTATCAACATAAGCTATACGAATCTATGTTGTTAAACTAGCTAAAATGAGTTAGTACTTAAGAAATTTGTAAATCCATTTGAAATTTAGGTCCTTACAGACCTAGTACAATTTAAAAAAAAAAATCCCAACATGTCTATGAAATAGAATCCTAATTGTGTAAGATCTTTGTTCCACAACATAAACATTCCTTCAGCATGGTAGGCTTTCTTAGCCTTGGCTCATTTCCATTTGGGATTCATTTTGTTCAGTATCATATACATTCAATGTAATACAAAACATATTATAATGTGATCACTATTTATGATTTACTTACTACCTGTCATCCACTAGTACTTGTTAGCTCAAAATATCTTCCATGGAGAGACATACATAATAGATATTAGCTCAGGTTAGGTTAGCAAGGCTGAAGACACGTAAGACACACACTTCAGTGTCAGATATATGCTGAGAAAAACCCATTATGCCTTAAATTTCCTAAAGACTCTCACATTAAGATGGGATCACCATGTGAAATAGATACATACTCCTTCCTGATAATGAAAGTGAGAAGGATATCTGCCTTCCACTGAATGATACTATAAATATCCCTTTCAGAGAGGCAAACTGTCTGCTCCTTTGAAGTAAATATCCCCATGTAGTCTTCTATTTTTAGCCTCAGACAGGAGTCTTTTTTTTTTTAAGATTTTATTTATTTATTCGACAGAGATAGAGACAGCCAGCGAGAGAGGGAACACAAGCGGGGGGGTGGGAGAGGAAGAAGCAGGCTCATAGCAGAAGAGCCTGATGTGGGGCTCGATCCCAGAACGCTGGGATCACGCCCTGAGCCGAATGCAGACGCTTAACCACTGTGCCACCCAGGCGCCCCCAGACAGGAGTCTTTGATGTCATTCTGCAACCCTGATAATTCTACTCCTGGTCTCAAATCTTTCTTATCTGGTCAATTTTGATTTATACTAATTCAACCCCAGTAAACCTCAAAAGTAGTGGTATCTTAGGGGCATTTTAATTTTGCTTTAACCAAGTAATAAAACCAAAATTAAATATAACAAATTCCTTAAGGCTTAGGCAAACCCCACAGGTACCTTATATTTATAGTTCTGGATTAATAGTTTTTGATATTTAAACATAGTGTTTGTGATCTACTTAACGTAACGGGCCCAAAAGACACAGTTTATTTTCTAAAACTGTTCCTATCAGCCTCTTTCTCTAAGTCTTGTCTGGTTCATTCGGAAATCTCTAAGAGCAATAATTTAATACTTAACACATGACATCATACCAGGTGAACCTCCAATATAGTTTCAAATAAAGAAAAGCAACTGACCACTCTTAGAAAACAACTTCACTAGGCAATCACAGTCAGAGAGATATTAAGCAATTGCAATGTATGGTAGTATGTGCAGAAAATACATGCTTTTTCTCAACGCATCTGTAGTATTCATTTGGCTAGTCTCTTCCACTTAAGAGCCCAGTCACTTCATTTGATGTACTAGGTTAAACAGTAAAATTCTGAATAATTTGAACCCAATTTGGAAAAAAAAGTTTTACATATATACTATAAAATATGGTTTTATTTGTCACAATGGTCATGCTGTGGGCTCCCATCAAATTTATAGTGGAGAATGGCAAGGAACATTTTCTCCCAGAAAGATGATTCGAAAAACTAGTTCTCTGTCTTGAACATCACCTTCAGTTTATCCTTCAGACCCACCATAACCATGCTGTATAAAATGCAACCCACACCTGTACTCTCAGGCTTCTTTCTCTGCTCTTCTTTCATTTTTCATAGCACTTATAATTTTCTAAATGATAAATAATCAAATACGTTTACTGTCATTCTTTTCTAGACTGTAAGTTCCAGAGGGAAGGGATCTTTGTCTGTCTTGTTCACTGACATATCCTAAACACCTGAACAGAACCTGATGCAAAGTGGTCACTCAATAGTTGCTGAATGAATGAATGAGTCCACACTGAGAATTCAGTACAAAATATTTCTGGAGTCAGATTTCAATTTCATTTATACAGTTAACAAACATCTACTGTGCTCTGAATATGGGGGAGGCAGAGCATACACATACAAATATGTATTATCAGGAGATAAGTGCTATAAATCCAAAGCATGGTAAGAGGTTGGAAAGAGAGAGCCGTGGCTATTTTAAACAACGGGAGTCGCCTCTCTGAAGTGATGGCCATTGTTCTGAGCCTTGGATGAAGGTAGGTACCATACATATTTGGGTGGAGGAGGAGAATGAGCTTTGAGCATTCAGAAATAGCAAATCCCTGGGCCCTAGGGTGGAAGCCCATTTGGTAAGCCCAGCAAGCCCAATGAGGCCAGTATGGTGGAAGTGGGGTGTGCAAGAATTTATCATTCCAGTTGCCTTTATCTGCTACTTAATAACATATATATACTGCCTAATGCCCTGGGAAATAGAGATTACCTTTCACCTAAAGTACTCAGGTTCCCTGGTAGTAAGCGGTTCTTCTATTCCAGCCCCCGAATGTCTGTATCAGCACATCATATAAGATTACAAGCCACAGTAAGACATTGTTAAAAACCGCTCCAAGTAGCCTCAGGAGTCACCAAACTGTCTTTAACTAAGTACCACTGCGCAGGAAGGTGTAAAGCCAAGTTCGAACTTGGTACGAACAGGAGGCTCCATAAACATTCAGCAGGGACGGTCATTCTGAGTGGGGGGGGGGGCGGGGAAGGGGGGGAAGAGCGTCGCCCCAAAAGATTTGTGAACTCTACCACTTCCACTCAGCTCTAAGACTAAGTCGCCAAGAGTGGTACGAGGCAGTTCTGTGACACGCATTTTGTGACAGTCCTGGACTCGCACTCCTCCGACATTTTATGTCACTTCCCAAAGAACAAAACCAAAAAGTTCCTCTGAACTCGCCTTCCAACTCAGGCTAAGAAAACCTTTATTTCCGGGGCTCAGCGGAGCAATACCTTCCAGCTTAAAATAAAGGTTTACGGCGATTCCTCCCATCCCTCCACAGCAGCTTCGCCTAGCTTAGACAAAACTTTCTGTGCTGTCCCTCCACAGCAGGCCCCAAGGTCGAAGGCATCATACTGAGAGAGCAGGTTCAGGGCCGGGAGCTAGGTGAATGGGTTTTCGGGACACCAGGTTCAGGTCGAGGCGACAGAAATAAAAACAGCGTCAGCCTATGCGAGGCGAAGAATGGGGCGAGAAGGAGAAACTCTGAGGCAGGCGGCGTCTCCGCAGCCCAGGACGACGCCCTGCCTCGCGTGCGGTAAGTCGGGAAGCTTCCGGGGTGGCGAGGCCAACCGCGACCCTCGCCCCGCGCACCACATCCGCCAACAGGCTCGCGCAGGCGCAGCGCTGTCTGGGCCCCGCGGCCTGGGTGGGGGGACAATCTCCGAGTCGCGCGCCCAGCCCCCGCCAGCGGGTTTGCGCACGCGCCGCGACGCCTCGGCCCTAGGCCTGGGCGGGGGTGTAACCCCGGGGGCTGCTTGTCAGCCGTCGCCCGGTCCCGGAGCTCGGACTGAGGGGGCGGGGAGAAATGGCCCGTTGCAGGGGGGATCTGAGAGTGGCCGGCTTCGAGCCGGGCGTCCCCTTTTGACTTCCTACGCCATCCTGCCCCCTTACCTCAGCGCAGGCCCGAGCCGCATCCACTTCTCCTTCTAGGTCGCCGTTACTGCTCGGTTGGGGGCCCGGCGCAGCGACGAGTTGGCGCCTCCCCCTGAAGCAGCCCGGCCTCGGCGGGTTGCGCTCGGTTGCCAGGCCGGGGACTAGAAGGGAGGGGAGCGCACTGGAGGGGAGGGGGCCGGCGACGGCGCCTCGCCCCTCCTCCTCTCGCCCGGCTGCCCACTGCCGCCCCCGCCCCTTCCTCGCCGACAACCCCCCCCTTCTCGGAGCGGACCCCAGGCCTGCACCTCGCCTACCCCGCAGGGCCCATCTCCTCTCTGTGGGACACCCCCATTTTCTCCATGGTTCTGGGCCCCAGAGACTTGGGAATTTGGAGATGCCTGACTCGGAAGGGTGAGGCGCGCGTATGGTGCTGTGGGCTGCAACCTTTTCTACAGTTCGCGTCCCCCAGCCTGTCTGCTTTTTCTTGTGGTGGTCCCTCCGTCGGGAAGCTCAAATCCCGTCTTCACAAGGTTTCCCCCTGCTTTTCACCTCACTGCTGTGGGGCCGAAGTCCTGTACCCTTCTAATACGAATGTTGAAATAATGAGTGATTTGTCTTGAGGGGGTGACCTGAGTTACCTTGGACCAAGGTCTTCTGGAACAACCGCACTATCCCTTTACTAATTTAGTAATTTCTTGTGTTACACTGCACTTCTGTTGGCCTTGGTAGATTTTAGCAACATGCACCATAGCTTTATAATGTGCAATAATTTCTTCCACTTTACTACACTTAGGTTGACCTGAGTGGGTTTTGGTGAAATGCTTCACGATTACTGTTATTAGCTGTTTCAATGAGGTAAGCTGAATGCTTTTATGTTGGCTTTTAAGTGAGGTCATAGGTTCAATGTTTAAGTGAATTGCCAGAAAGTAGCGCAGCCAGATAGACTAAGATGTCAAGCCACAGTGACCATGTCCATGTTTGGTCCATGTTTGGTCTGGCCTTTGCAATCATTGGAAAAACATCCTTCCAGAATGTCTAGGTGTTTTCATTGCAGTTGCTGTAGTTGGCAGACATTTGTGTCTGTTATCACAGTATAGTCCATTAAAACCAGAAGGAGACTTACATTTACTTGACTTTGTAGGTTATGAGCAGGGCAGGAGTCTTAAAGTCTTACACGCATGACATTGCCTAAGATGAGTTTTTCCTCTGAAACAGTTACCCTTTGGCCTTTTAATATAAAAGGACACATAATCATAATTGAAAGGACAGCTTGGGTTTTTTATTTGAAAAGGTTAATTAAAAGGAACTCCTTTGACAGTATTTATGTAAGGGGAAAGGTGATCAGACTAAGGAAGGTAATGAGATAAGGTGGGGTTATCACTAAACATACCTTCCTTTTACTATTTGTGATTTTTATATCTCACTAGACTGTGAAACTCTTGAGAGCACAGATCATGCCTTATTTCTGTACCATAAAATGCTTAATAAATGTTTGTGGAATCAAATTACATTGATTACATGCCCATTAGTTCCTCAAATATGCTTCCATACTTCATTAAGTGACCTAAACATAAGCATTAATCCATGGTTTACTCTCATTTTGGTTTGTGCCAATTCTCCTGGGTTTGACTGTCTGGGTAAACCAACCTCTTTTTTTTTTTTTTTCAAAGATTTTATTTATTTATTCGACAGAGATAGAGACAGCCAGCGAGAGAGGGAACACAAGCAGGGGGAGTGGGAGAGGAAGAAGCAGGCTCATAGCAGAGGAGCCTGATGTGGGGCTGGATCCCAGAACGCAGGGATCACGCCCTGAGTTGAAGGCAGACGCTTAACCGCTGTGCCACCCAGGTGCCCCGAGGGTAAACCAACCTCTTAAGAGTGGTTGATATCTAATCCAAAAAGGCTTTAAGTCACCTTTTCTTATACCCTGACCAGCTCTCTCCTTCCTCTGCTTGTGGCAAAGCTACATAACACTGAGTCTGCATAAAAAATCCACTGACTTATTTTTCTGTTCAGGAAAAGGCTTTCCCTCTGATCACCACTGAAGCTAAAATCCATCATTAAACAAGTTTAGAGTTGGTTCATTAAACAGGAATTGTTTCTAATTCAAACACTCAAGTTCTCCTGCCACCTTTTTCCTTTATCCAGACTATTTTGTATTTAAGCATTTTAAGAGTAACTATTAAGAGGGCAAAATTACAGAAAACCACTTTCATACAGAATGTAATGCATAATTTACAAATCAAACTATATAATAATTCTTTCCCTAAAGGTATAATACTTCTTTACAAATTTGTATTTTAAGAATTAGGTATTTTAAAAATGAAATACTTTTTAAAGGTCCTGAAGTTCTTAGGGCTTTTTGAAGGTACTAAGATTATTCCTAAATGATTAAAAACAATAAGACATAGCACAGACTTTCTCCAGGTTCTACCATGAATCATATTGCTAATGGAGAAATTAGTGTTAAGATGTGATTATGGCAAGAATGATCAGAACAGAGGATTCAGTAGGTATAGTCCCAAAATAGAGGAAATTTCCTGTGACAAATCTAACCTCTAGAGCAGCTGGGAAGAAACTTTTAGAATATCTCTATTTTTATGTAAACTAAGAAATCAAACTTTACTAATATTTAACATGTAGCTGGACAGCAGTGCATATTATTGTAATGTTTAGAGACCACTTCTCTAGAGTACCATCAGTTCTGTAGGCAGCCTCTGATTTCACTACTTTTTGACTCTAATATTTTAAATACAATAATTTGGATTTATACATTTTAAGTATAATAATCTTGAAATGTATATAATATTGAAAATTTTATCTTTGTTATACTATGCAATAAGTAAATGTTTATTTTTTAATCACTTTTAACATGAGATATTTATCTAACAAATCTTGGTAATTTATATATTGTTTCTTTGCATTATCACAGAACTGAGAGATTAAATATAAATCCTCATTTTACAGATGCCCAGATTATGAAGTAATTTGTGTCAAGTCTTTGGATTCATAGTTTCAGTGCTTTTTCCAGTGCATCATCCAACTCATAGGACAAATAGCAGAATCTCATCCATCAAATGAGTGATAACAGTGCCATTGCACAAGATGGAAAGGTAAGGTATTTCTCATAGAACTCTAAGAGGAAGAAATTCTTTTTAACTTTTTACTTTAAAATAATTACATATTCACATGAAGTTGCAAAAATAGTACAGAGAGGACCCATGTGCCTGCCCCCACTTTCCCTCACTATGTTTAAGACAATAATATACTGCATACGCTAAGATAAAGCAAAGACTTGGATTGAATCAGCTGACCAAACTCTGGAAAAACTAACTGGCCAGAAGCTGAAGGCTGAAAAGGACTGCTTTGGGGCAAGGAGTCTGAATGAGGGGAGCTGTTCTAGAGAAAAGAAGGAGGGGAAGGGGAAGGAGGAAGGAGACCACTAAACCAACACATTCCTTGGTCAGAAGAGAAGTGATAGCCTCAATACCAGATAGACATTTTTTGTGCTTTTTTTTCTTTGGTCCGTTATTTCATCATTTATCATTTCTTTTAAAGTTTTCCAGGTAATGTCATTGCCCATCATAACTTAAATCCCTACAGGTCACAGCAGGGTTGCAATAAAAAAGAATAACTTTCTGACTCCATCATCTAAGGGCAACCTTGTAGGAATATTAGCTCTCCTTAAAGTCCATAGGGGCTGGGGGGATGGCTTGTTCTAGTGTAATTCCATAGATACCATGTAGCATCCTCCTCCTTTTCCACTCCTGAGTGAGGACCCCTCCTGGGGTCCTGGCTACTCCCAGTTGTGTGGAAGAGAGTAAGTGCCCAGGCCACTCTGATGTGGAAGGCACAAAGGCAACACTGCCCAGCTCTCTGTGTTTTGGAGAGATAGTAGTTAGATGCTGTGGCTTTACAGAGCCTTCCTCTTTACCGTGGTATATGGCATGGTGTAATTCAGCAGGGTGCTAGAATACAAAGCAATGAAGATGATAAGATACACGTACATGTTACTGTGGCATTAATTAGAAAAAAGCAAACTACTGGAAGAAGGTCAAGAAAGGCTTCCCAAAAGAAAAAAAATTGGTGTTAAGTTTTAAGGATGTGCACAAGTTAGCTAAGAGAACAAACATTAGGGATGGGGATGCTAGGGAAGGGAAGCATTCCAAGTAGAATAAGAAAGAGTATGATGTGTTTGAGAATGGTATGCTGCTCAGCAGCGCAGAACAAAGGATATGTAGAGGGGATAGAGTAATGGTAGAATATTAAAGTTGCAAGAATTTCTTGAGTGCTTCCTTGGGTTGCACTCTTTACAGTACATTGTCTTAATTAGTCCCTACCATAAACTGCAACTTAATTCTGGCCCTGTTTTTCAGATGAAATAGTAGAGACTTAACTAACTTGCCTGAGGTCACATAGCTAGTAAGAGGCAGGGCTAGGACTCAAATCCATCTGTATTCCAATCTGGAGCTCTTTCCATTTGACCACGTGGCCTCTTTCCACATGAAGTAGAAAGCAAATGGGCCAAATAATAAAAGGCCTTGGCAATGCAACAGCAAGATATATCACAGGATCCAAGGAAGAGGATGATCTAATGCCCTTTGTGTTGAGGAGGCCCCCTTTTGTGCAGTGGGGAGGATGGTGAGCCTGGAGCCAGAGAGACCATGTTAAGACTCTATCCAGTCAGCTCACGTGGGACATTAAAAGTCCTTGAAGTCAATGCGACAGTAGGATGGGCTTAGAGAGGAGAAGGTGATTTTGAGAAAATTTTGATTAATTTTGAGAAAACATTAATATACTTCTCCATAATAATAAGTCAAAGAAATAGAAACGTTTTAATTGATGCCGGGAGCATGTTTGATAAAATCCAATATTCAGTATTCACTTTTGATCAAATAAATTTTAGTAAATGGCTACCTATATGCACTGAAAGCTAGCTTCATGTTTGTGAAATTCTAATAGCATATCCGTTAAATATAGGAATGAATACTTAATGCTCTAATGCTATTCTGGAAGTACTAGCTAATGCACTTTGATAAGAAAATAAAGTAAGGACTATGAAGACTGAAAAGGATGCAGAAAATTTATCATTATTTATAAACTATGCAATTAGATTTGTTGTGTAAGGGATGCACACAGCTCCTTTCCCCTATCCCCTAGCTCCATTTCAATTTTGGATTGGTCAAGTTCAAAGGCATTTTACAGGTGCCCTCCCAAGAGAACGGAGCTGTTACTGTGCCATGGTAGCACATTGTCCAGTGGAGCTACTAGGAATGGCTCTTTTGACTTTTTTTTTTAAAAGATTTTATTTATTTACTTGACAGAGACAGCCAGCGAGAGAGGGAACACAAGCAGCGGGAGTGGGAGAGGAAGAAACAGGCTCTCAGCGGAGGAGCCTGATGTGGGGCTTGATCCCAGGACTCTGGGATCACTCCCTGAGCCAAAGGCAGACGCTTAACGACTGAGCCACCCAACTTTTGACTCTTTTTATAAGGCTTGGGGAAACAATGTCAGAGCCCCATCTTGGGAGATAGCCAACCCATTAACTCCCCTTGTAGCTTTTCATTCCTTGTGCCTAAAAGCCAAGACAAGCCCAGTGATATAGTCTAACTGCCCCCAAGCTTTGGAGCAAATACTTTTTTGCTCTTGCACAGTTTTCTTCTGGCCAAAGTGCATTGTAGGGGCAAGAGCCAAGATTGAGGATGGGACTCTAAGGTAGAAATAAACAGGGAAGATTTCATGGCCAAGATTGAGGATGGGACTCTAAGGTAGAAATAAACAGGGAAGATTTCATGGCCTGCTTTGGTTCTAAATCATGTAGGCATACATAGCGTACTGGTGTGGCCTAATTTGCTGAGTTCAACATTAGAGCCCAGGCAAATCATCAGATAATAGTGATGATTTACTTGGTTCTTTTTTGTTTGTTTGTTTGGTTTGGTTCGGTTTTTGTTGTTCATTTTGAGTGTGTGTGTGTGTATGTGTATGTATTTTATGTGTATGTATTTTTCTTGGGGACTTTAGAGAAAAGAAGGTCAAGAACAGGATTGGGTTTTTTCTGGATTTCCTTGTCAAACACCACTTTAGTTTTTCCCACTTAAGGTATGACTTATGTATACCTCAAAAACCCAAGAAAATATACTAAAAAACTTTTAGAAATAATAGAGTTTAGTGATGCAGCCAGCTACAAAGTCAATACACAAAAATCAATATGAAGAAAACTATAAAACTACTGAGACAAAGGAAGGAAAAATGGAGAAACATGCCGTTTGTAGAAGGAAGACTTGATAATATAAGGATGTCAGTTTTCCTAAAATTAATTTATAAGTGTAAAATTGTCTTAATAAAATTCTCAAAATAATAATAATTCTAAAGTCATGACAGTGTAGTTTGGTAGAGCCTTTGGAAGGCTTTGACTTTAGGTATTAAATTTGTCCTATGACTCAATAATCCTACCTTTAGGAATTTGGTAGTATGAAAAGATATATGCAGAAAGGTGTATAGCATTTTTATAATTGGGAAAAGTAGAAAGCAACATATATATTCTGTAAGTAACTAATTAGTTTATTACAAAAAGTATGGCAAATACTGTTGATTGTCTACCTAAAAGCTACCCTCTCTTTCTCTCTCTCTTTTTTCTTTTCTTTTCTTTTCTTTTCTTTTCTTTTCTTTTCTTTTCTTTCTTTCTTTCTCCCTTTCTTTCTTTTTCTTTTTTACTTTTTATTAGGGGAAATTTCACACATATACAAAAATAGACAGAGTAAGTTTCCATGCACCTTTCAGCTTCATCAGTTAGCAATTCACAGCCAAACTTGTCTTATCAGTACTTCTATCCAACACCATATTATTTTGAAGCATCTTATCATTTCATCTGTAAATATTTCAGTGGATGTTTCCTAAAGACAAGGAGTCTCTTTTGAAAAACAACCAAAATATTATTATGATACTCTGAAAAACTAAAACTAACACTAATTCCTAAGATTCTTTCAGAGTTCAGCTTTTTAATTACCTTGCAAGTACCATATATGTTTTTTTAACAGTTTAAGTGACTTGGAATTCAAAGTATGCACATTGCAATTGGTTGATATGTCTTTTAAATTTCTTTTAACCCTCCAGCACCTTTTGTTTCCTTGCAATGTATTTGTTGGCGACACCACGTTCTTTGTCCTCTAGATCTTCCAAAATCTGGAATTTCCTGAAGCAGTCTCCATATTTCCCATAAATTAGTAAACTAGAACCTTGATTATATTCAAGTTTTATATTTTACTTTTTGCCAAGATGACTTCTTAGATGGTGTTGTGTCCTTCCATCGGAGGGATAGAATGTTGGATTGTTTCTGCAATGTTAATGGTTGTCGATACTCAATGCCTATATCCATACTATACTGAGCATGGTATACTGAATTAGATACTAACGTAATTCGGTAGATGTTTTAAATGGTGAAATCCTAACTCTATCATTTCTTGTTCATTTATTAGCTGGAATATGTCTATAGAGGGGAAATACTTTCCTCAATGAAAGAACATGATTCTTTCTCTTAATTTGCAGGTTTTCAAAACAATGAGTTGTTTCACTAGTGTGCTCCAGTGGTGACCAAATGAGTTTGTTTGTTGGTATCATTGTGAATTCATGGATTTAAACTTGCTTCAAGTGTTTCATCTCCTTTTTCTTGCTCTCAGAACCCTGTTTTTGTTTAGGTAATAATGCAATCAATCACAGAAAAGAAATCCCAGCTTGACTGACCCTATCTTATCAATTCATTCTCATTTGGCAATGTCTAGGGTGGGCATATGACTGGTCTTGACTGTAGATAAATATGAGGAAGATCACTTCCAAGAAAGACCCCTCCACCCCACTCAGGTGCCCCCTTCTTCTCCCCATTCCTTGACCCCAGCTTTTTTCACATATCACAAGAGGACTTAATGTTAGGACAGCTGCTGCTCAACTTGGAACATCTGAGTGGATACATGTGATACATAGGCACAATTATGAACATTAATACTGCAGATCTAGACTTACTGACAGAGAAAGATATCTATGATATTGCTGATATAGTACATATCGTTAAAACTATCTACATAAGATTGAACACAAGTGCATATATTTACACCGAGACTTGCCTGGAATTAAGTTCATCGAAGTATTAAGAGTGGTCATCTCTTACTGATGACAGATTGGTGAATTTCCATTTTATTTGTTGTATTCTTCTCTAAGGTATAAGGCTTAAATTTTTGTGTAAATAATTAACTTTTTGGAAAGTATGATTCTGTGCAATTCTCACTTCACTCATGTTACTTATAATGAATTCTTTTCAAAAAAATATATCCCATCATAAAAATTCTTTTTTATAAGACCCCATAACTGGCATCACATCACATGATTTTTCTCCATAGTATAATCATCAGGCAGGAAATGTTTTGATTCTGGAATAACATTTCCTGATAAACATTTTTGGAAACATTTTAAGCATTTCCTGATCTGAAAATTTTTGTGACTTTTTTTTCCTTTGTGTATCTTATTGTTATAATCAACAATACTGTCGAGCCCAGTGGGACATAATCATCCTGTGGAAGAAAAAACTTTCAGAAAAACACGAGGTTTTTTAGAGACATCTTCCAGTTGCCAAGAAAATACAATTGGCACAATTTTCACTTAGTGGTAAAAATAATAAGTAGTCTCCCTTTAGCCTACATTTAAGAAATTTCAATTTCTTTGGTACATTTAATTCTCCCAAGAAACTGCATATTCTTAAAACCAAAAAGATATTAAAAAAAAAAAACTAGGCCTCCAGAATAAAATTAAAAAGGGGCCTTTTTTCCTATTGCTTAGTTACCCTTTAAGTGGCTGGTTCCGCCAGCGCATCAGCACAGGAATCCAGGGCTATGCCAATCATGACAGTAATCAAAGGAAATAGAACCAACAACTCTCTATGGCTCATGTGCCATATACCCTGTGTTACCATAGTTACTGAGGCAACTTCAATGAAGGAGATAACCTCGCTATCCTGGACCTCCCAAACTACGGTGGGGAAATCCCCTGAAGGCATGAGGGGATTGAGCTGGAGATGAGCTGAAGATGAATCTGGAAAGGGAGTTCTTTGAGGGCATTGATGAATTTTAAACAGAGATCAAATACAGTTGCCAGGATGGCATGTGGGGACAGAAGGATGTAGAGAAACAAATGGAGAAGTGGCTACAGGAGTCCAGATGGGAGACATTGCAAGCTGGAATTTGAGCAGTGATTTTGGGGTGGAGAGGAGAGAAGAAAGGAGGGATTAAGCAAATACTTTATATAGCCTCTCTCTTGTTCTCTCTTAACATCAGTGCAGTCTTCAGCAGGATTTACTTTATCTCAGCTGGGCTATGGGAAACTGAGAACAAGGTTTCTTCTATCCACACTTGGATCAGAGCTCTGAAGGAGGAATAGCTTGTTCCTTCCTGGCAGCCAGCATGGAAGTGATAAAACTCTGTGCCAAGTCATCTGCCAGTTTGTTGTGTGGTCTCATAGATCCAGCCACTCCCCTAATAATTGACAGTAGGACTTACCTCACTACAGATGGGGATGTGGCCTTGACCCCAGTGTAGATATAGTAAGCCATCAATTCCAAAGCCATATTATTTTAGGCAAATTAGGAATCAATTATTAGTCAATGGTTTACAACAGGGCTGCAAGATAGGCAGGACATACAACATCAAGAAGCCAGGAAGATGTGAAAAAATGCTGCCCGACTGTAGCTGTACTCTATGTCCTCTTATACTCATCTCTTACCTCAACTCACTTCTATTCCAATCTCTTTCCACAGGATTTGGCAGGGCTTTCTTTTGGACTTCTCTATGATTAGGATTGACAGCAGCTCTTCTCTGACTCAGCTCTGGGCTTCAGTGTCCTTTTTATCTTTCCACAAACCCTTGTTTCAAACCCTTCCACCTCTTGTGATCTCCATATGTGACCCAGGACTTCCTCCTCCATCCATGCATCAGAATGTCCAGGTCCTAGTTTAACCAGTCTTCCTGGTTCCTATGGCCTCAGCTCCTCCTTTTCCTTTTCCATGTGGGGCCACTCAAACTAGCTCATGGTTCAGATGTGTCTCCCTTATCTCCCTAAAAGCTCAGAGAGATATCTGCCCCAAATAGACAATCCTCAGGAAGCTTACTGGTTCCCTGTTTTGTCTTTAGTGCTTGGGACTTGAAGGTGATTGATTATTCTGGTACCAGGAACGCTCTCTCCAGCCCTCCTTGAAGGATACAGGGTATCCCTGACTTCATACATCCCAGAATGGAGAATTGTGTTTTGGCAATAATGCCAGAAAGCCAACACGTCTGAGCCGTGCATTTCTCTACTGTTCACACAAAGAGTATGGAATCTCGTGTCAAAATTATTTTCAGACGAACATTGATGTTTTCAGCATTGCCCCCCAAGCTACTGTCAATACATCTCATTTGCCCTGAGTTGATTTGACTTTAGAAATAAATTAGTGATAAGACATGAACGATGGGAAATGATTTGATTTGTGGAACTGTGGCAACAAGGAGAAAAGGGACTAGCATTTATTGAGTACTGGCAATGTACCAGGTACAAGGCACAATTAATCAGAATCATAGTCATAATATTTACTGTATGCATATCATGTGTAAGGCA
This sequence comes from Ailuropoda melanoleuca, assembly GCF_002007445.2. Lineage (NCBI taxonomy): Eukaryota > Metazoa > Chordata > Mammalia > Carnivora > Ursidae > Ailuropoda > Ailuropoda melanoleuca. The sequence continues at coordinate 83,594,804 of NC_048224.1, read as the reverse complement.
CTGTGCTAAGCCCTTATAGATGACCTAATTTAATCCTCACAACAACCTCATGAAATAAGCACCGTGTTACTGTCCTCATTTTGTGAATGAGAAACTTAAGCTTAAAGAGGTCAAGTAACTTGCTCAAGATGAACTGGGTTTCATGTCAAGGCATGTCTGAATCTAACATCTACGAACTTTTCTTTCTCTCACTCTGTTTCTCTCTCAACTTTCTTTTTAGTAGACTTCTCATAGGTTTGTCGGCTTTATTGCTTTTTTCAAATAAGTCTGTTTTATTGCTCTTTTCAAATAATCAGCTTTTGGTATTGTTGATTGAGTCTACTTTTCTTCCTCTATTATTATTTTCTACTTTTATTTTTATTGATCTGTTCCTTCAACTTTCCTTGAATTTATGTTGTTCTTTGTCTACCTTCTTGGGCCAATGCTTAGAAAATTTGTGTTCTAAACACATATGCTTAAGGCGATGAGTCCTCTTCTGAGTGTTATTTTGACCACAACCTACCGGATGTTTGCATTTTTATAATTTCTGAAGTGTATACTTTCAATTTTCATGTCCTCTTTAGCCCAAAAGGTATTTAGAAGCAAGTTTAAGTAACCATATTTTTTTGAGGGAAGGAGTACTTAACCTTTGGTTAATAGTTTTTACTTGAGTACCTTAACAATTAAAATAGCAGTCTGTTTCTGATATTATGAAAAATATGAGTTTTGCCATTTTCACTTATGTTGTTTTTCATTGGAAGAGAAAAGCCATAAAGGAAAGTAATTGGTGGCCCATTTCTTTATTATTTATATAGTTATTTACTTTTTGTGGAGCAGGTGGATAATGCCTCTCTTCTAGAAGGAAAGTTCCATGAAGGCAGGGACTTCGATTGACATTACTGGATATTCAACAACCAGAATAGTGCCTAGCACATGGTAAGCACTCATTCTATCAATCAATACCTATCAATCTATCTATCAATTGCTCTATATGCAGCTTTAGTGAGATATAATATTATATGTATCTATGTATAATATATATGTCTATATGTGTATATCTGTATATGTACAGCTTTATTGGTATAATTGACAAACAATAAACTGCACATATTTAAAATGTACAGTTTGCTAAGTTTTAACATATGTACACACCCTGGCAACTATCACCGTAGTCAAGATAAAGAACATGTGTTACCCCCAAAGGTTTCCTCATGCCTATTTGCAAACTTACCACCCCTATTCCTCACTGTTCCTTTCTCCAAAAAACTATCTACTTTCTGTGCATTTATATCTTCTAGATTGATATTATACAGTATGTGCTCTTTTTTTAATCTGGCTTCTTTCATTTAGCATAATGATTTTGAGATTCATCCATGTCGTTGCCTGTATCAATAGTTCATTCATTTTTATTGCTCATTAGTATTCTGCATGGATACAACATAATTTGTTTATCTGTACCTGTTAATGGGTGGTTGGATTGTTTCTAGTTTGGGGCTCTTACAAATAAAACTGCTGTGAATGTCTGTGTATAAATTTTTGCATAGATATATAGTTCCTTTTCTTTTAGGTAAATTCCTAGGAGTGGAATGGCTGGATCACATGGTAGGAATAAGAGTTGTTAAAATCTTTTCCAAAGTGGCTGAGCCATTTTACATTCCCATTAGCAATATATGAGAATTCCAGTTTCTCCACATCATCACCAAAACTCAATATGATCAGTCTTTTAAATTTTAGGCGTTCTAATAGATATGTGCCAGTAGCTCATTGTGGTTAATTTGCATTCCCCTAATGACTAATGGTGAGGTGTGGGGAATGGGCACTTTTACGTATTGTTGTTGAGTCCATACTGTATTGCAACCTGAATTTTGGTAGTTTATTAAATATGAACAAACATTGACATATTAGTCCTAGGTCTAGAAATCTAAAAGCCTATTCTATAACGAACTGGGCATAAAAGCTATCAGGCTAAGCTCAGTGTTTTCCATAATTTTCTTTTGACTCAGAAGTGGTATTCTTGGGGCGCCTGGGTGGCACAGTGGTTAAGCGTCTGCCTTCGGCTCAGGGCGTGATCCTGCCGTTATGGGATCGAGCCCCACATCAGGCTCTTCTGCTATGAGCCTGCTTCTTCCTCTCCCACTTCCCCTGCTTGTGTTCCCTCTCATGCTGGCTGTCTCTATCTCTGTCGAATAAATAAAATAAATCTTTAAAAAAAAAAAAAAAGAAGTGGTATTCTTACGCAAATAATGAATCATGGAACATTGCATCAGAAACTGGGGATGTACTGTATGGTGACTAATATAACAAAATAAAAATTAAAAAAAAAAGAAGTGGTATTCATAGACGTTCTTGCTAGTCAAATTCTATTTCTCCACACCATGCATTTAACACTTTGACAGTGGTTGGAGTGTATGAATTTTTCAGTCCTGCAGTGGTGCTTTAATCTAAAAGGCAACAAGAAATCTTAGTTTAAAGATGGAAAACATGATTAGTATAGTAGATTGGAGCTTTTCTTTCTTTCTTTCTTTCTTTCTTTCTTTCTTTCTTTCTTTCTTTCTTTCTTTCTTCACAACACATTTGTTTGCAGTACCCCATTTCTCTTGGGGAATGTTTTCCCAATTCCGTACAGTCTGGATGAGACTATCAGTCATACTGCCCATTACTCTCTGGCTCTGGGGTGGTCACGTGACCCACTCATGGTTCATTATATGTTTGGTATACTGATTGATCTAGGAATGGACACACAATTCAGCAGGAAAAGAGTTTTTCTCTGGATTGATGCACAATGTGAGGAGCCAGTTGCTTTTCTGCTGGGGTTGCTGTGCTGGGAAAATGTGAATCTGGTGCTGTCAGTGAATGTCTTCTCTAGCTGCATGGAGGAAGCCTGTCTTTAGCGGAAAGGAAAAGAGACCAACAGACAGAAGAAAGCAGAGGTAGACATGGAAATAAAGAGAGATCGAGATGAGGGGGTGGTGAAGAGAGGGAAATGAAAAAACAATAATACTTCTTATGCCTAAATCGAAATTCATCCCTGGACTTCCCAGTTTGATGAGCTAACTTACTTTCTCCTGCAGTCTTCCTGTCTCTCTCTTCCTTGAGTTAGCTTGTTTTGGGTTTCTGAACTTGCAAGTGACAGAATACAAATTGCCACCTATCACTGACTCATCTTGGAGCCCCATCATGAATCTACTCATACAAACCCTTGTGAACAATGTAGTTTTCTGAATATTTCATAGAAGAGGAAAAAAGAGGAGGCTGACAAGATATATCCACAGCACACAGCCAACAGTCATAGGGGTGTCTTGTCTCTCCATTCCTAATTGAGGTGTTCCCTTCTGCTTCTTCCGCCTCACAACCTCCAGCTCCCTTGGTTCCTTCTGTTACATAGAACAATTTAGCTACCATCTTTTATCACCTGAGTATTTTCTTGAGGTTCTGATTTGTATTCCAAGTACTTTTTCTTTAAAACTAAAACCAATGTATCTATTTTATTTTAAATATTAGTTGGTCTCAAATTGTAATTCTTAAGGCATGACTTCCTGATTAAGTGGAATGGAGTATGTGATTCACACCCCCATGTATGCCCAAAGCAAGCCACCAGCCAATTGCTGCCATGAAAACAGTGAAAGTGCTCAAACATTTGTAAATGAAGAGAAAGGGACCAATGATAGAGATGCTTGGGTCATTCCTTAGGCCAAGCTTTGATCAGTTTACCAGCTCAGCTATATGCAAGGAAGAAATGGAACAGATCATCCAAGAAAGGGCTACATTCATGCATCCATGCATGAAGTCTTCTATTGCACAGTGGTTCTGCCCAAGAGTAATCATGACCCAGGATTAGTTCTGGAATCAAATTACTATTCCCTTAATTGGAGGAGAAGAGGAAAGGATGAAGACGGTATGGCAGAATAGTGGTGTCCCTGCAATATCAGCTCTCTTCTTCTTAAGTAATAAAAGCCCTCAAATTTAGATGAGTTCTAGCCACCTAGAATAAAAGCTGTGTTTACCAGGTGCCCTTGAAGCTATGTGTGGGATAGGGCTAAGTGCTAGACAATGAGATGTAAGCATAAGGTGATAGGTGTCCTGAAAGTGTCCTTAGAGGTGGTGGATATGCCTCCTCCTCCACTTTTCCTCCTTCTTATTGGCCAGCATGCAGATGTGATTGCAAGATCTGGAGTAACCTCTTGGGCCACAGGTAGAAGTCACATGTTTAAGATAGCATGGCAACAAGTTAGAAGGAGCCTGGGTCTCTGATAATTGTAGAGTTGCCATACCAGCCTCTCTCTTATGAATCCTCTGCTCATGGTAGCTGAACCCATTTTAACTGATACCAACAGAGATATCACCTACTTTATTGAGGTAATATCAAGAAGGCCTTGAACTCCATGCTAAGAAATTTAGATTTTTTTAAATATATGATAAGGAACAAATAATGGATTTCAGATATGAAGAAAAATTCATTCACATTTGTGGTACTCTTGCATTTTCCCTTTACATCACTAGGAACTAGAGCACAACTTTTAAAATTTCATTAACCACAGGAGCAAAGAAAAGAAAGGGAACAATAGAAGTGATTTTGCCAATCTTAATCTTCACTTAAGACAAGTTTAGTATTGATATGATATACATAGGAATTTCTAAGAAATGAATGGAGAATGTTAGAATAAAATTTTCAGTTAACAACATCTATTTTTTTTTCCAGCTCTGGAGATTTACTGGTCTTCTGCATAAAATTATTTATTCTCTTCTTTTTGGATTAGTAATCAGTAATGGATCACTAGTAAGTAAGAAATAAATTAAATAGAAGTAAGGGACTAGGATGGTACAATGGACATTTGCAATTTTGGTCTCCCCAGGGTTCATTCTCTGGTTCTACCAGCACTGTGGTTTCCTGTAGAGGAACTTCCACTTTCAATATGAGTGTAAAAGGATATGGTCCTCAACAAGTCCTTCTGCCATCATCGAAAGGTTTTGAATTTTTAAAACCCTTCTAGTTGTTGTTATTTGTGGATACTCTATCTTAAAGAAGTTGATTTTTGCCTGAGTGTGCATGTGATTATATACAACACAGCATGGATTTTCCACTCAGTATTTTTGAGATTTATCCATGCTGAATCATTTTGATCTTGTTCATTTTATTTATTTATTTATTTATTTATTTGATTTATTTATTTATATTATGTTCAATTAGCCAACATATGTATATCCTTAGTTTTTGGTGTAGTATTCAATGATTCATTAGTAGCATATAACACCCAGTGCTCATCACATCATGTGCCCTCCTTAATAGCCATCACCTGGTTATCCCATCTCCCCAGCCCCCTCCCTTCTATATCCCTCAGTTTGTTTCCCAGAGTCCAGAGTCTCTCATCGTTTGTCTCCCTTTCTGAATTTGTCCCATTCAGTTTTCCCTCCCTTCCCGTATGGTCCTGTGCACTATTCCTTATATTCCACATATGAGTGAAACCGTATGATAATTGTCTTTTTCTGCTTGACTTATTTCACTGAGCACAATCCCCTCCAGTTCTATCCATGTTGATGCAAATGGTAGGTATTCATCCTTTCTGATGGCTGAGTAATATTCGATTGTATATATGAACCACATCTGCTTTATCCAATCATCTGTTGAAGGACATCTTGGCTCCTTCCACAGTTTGGCTATTGTGGACATTGCTGCTATTAACATTGGGGTGCATGTGCCCCTTTTTTTCCACTACATTTGTATATTTGGGGCAAACACCTAGTAGCCCAGAAATGGACCCTCAGCTCTATTGTCAACTAATCTTTGACAAAGGAGGAAAGAATATCCAATGGAAAAAAAGACAGTCTCTTCAATAAATGATTCTGAGAAAATTGGACAGCCACACGCAGAAGAATGAAACTGGACCAATCTCTTACACCATAAAGTCAAGATGGGTGAAAGACCTAAATTTGAGACAGGAATCCATCAAAATCCTAGAGGAGAACACAGGCAGTAACCTCTTTGACATCAGCCACAGCAACTTCTGTTAAGACACGTCTCTAAGGCAAGGGATACAAAAGCAAAAATGAACTATTGGGACTTCATCAAGATAAGAAACTTCTGCACAACAAAGGAAACAGTCAACAAAACTAAAAGGCAATGCACAGAATGGGAGAAGATATTTGCAAATGACATATCAGATAAAGGGCTAGTAACCAAGATCTATAAAGAACTTCTCAAACTCAACACCCAAAAAACAAATAATCCAGTCAAGAAATGGGCAGAAGACATGAACAGACACTTCTCCAAAGAAGACCTACAAATGGTGAACAGATACATGAAAAAATGCTCTACATCACTAGCCATCAGGGAAATACAAATCAAAACCACAATGAGATAACACCTTACACCAGTTAGAATGGCAAAAATTAACAAGACAGGTAACAATATTTGTTGTCGAGGATGCGGAGAAAGGGGAACTCTCTTACACTGTTGGTGGAAATGTATGCTGGTATAGCCACTCTGGAAAACAGTATGGAGGTTACTCAAGACGTTAAAAATAGAGCTACCCCATGACCTAGCAATTGCACTACTAGTTCATTCATTTTAGCTCTGATATAATATTCAGTTTTATAAAGTTATTAGATTGAACTATATCAAAACGGCTGAATAGCAGCAATTTTGTATGGTTCAACAAAATACCGCAATTATCTATTTTCCAATTGATGAACATCTAAACTACTTTTAAAATTTCATTACTGCAAGCCATGATGTAATGAAAATCCAATTATATATCTCCTTAAGTACAAGTCCAAAAGTTTCTCTAGGCTATCTATTGAAGAGTAGAATTGCTAAGGTCTTGGGGTATGCACAAATTCTGTTTTATGAAATAACACCAAATTATTTCTCAAAGTGTTTGCATCCATTTCCACTTACCAGCATTGTATGAGAATTTTCTCATCCTGACCAACACTTGGCATCACCACCAATCTTGCCGATCTGATGGACCTGAAAAGATATTTCCTTTTTTAAATTTGCATTTCCTTGATTATTAACCAGTTTGTATTTATATTAATTGGACATTCAGTTCTTCATTTCTTTGAACTTACTCTTTATATTATTCCCAGTTATTTAGCAGTTATTTGACTTTTTTCTCTTGATTTCTAGAAGTTCTTCAAATAATTGGACTACTGAATCATTGTTAAATATATGCATTGTGAGTATCTTCTCTAAATCCCTGGCCTGTCTTTCAATATGTTTTGTTTTACAGAGGTTTTTAATTTTTAAACCCTCTTATTATATTTGCTTTGTGATTTGTGCTTTTTGAATCATGTATAGGAATTCATTCTACCTTGTCATAAAAACATTCTTCTACATTATTTCTTCCAAGTTGTGAAGTTTTGCTCTTTACACTTGAACCTTTAATCCATCTGGAGTTGAGCTTATGTATGGTACAAGATGAAGGTCTAACCTTCTCCCTCCATATGGTAGCACATTGTTCTTGCATCATTTATTGAATAGACATCTTATTACACTGAGTTGTAATGCCACTTCTGTCGTGTACCAAATTTCCACACTTATACGCTCTTTTTCTGGACCTCCTTTTTCCTGGTTAGTTGATCTATTTTTCTGTCCATTTGCCAATGCCGCATTATTTTACTTTATTTAGTTTTATAGTAAGTATTGCTATCTGGAAAGATATCTTTCTATGTATTCTTTTCTCCTTTCTTATATTTTTTCTTTCAAAAATTTCTTAGCTATTCTTGTCTCTTCCCTATTTACTTGAAGTTTAGGCTCAGCTTATGAAGTCTCCTGAAAATTTGTTTGGATTTCCATTGAATTTGTAGATTAATTTGGAGGAAGAGCTGACATCTGTGTGATCCTGAGTCTTCCCAACCATGAGCATAGTCTATTTTCCCATTTAGTTAGGTCTTCTTTTATGTTACTATGTAATACTTTATAATGTTTTCATAAATGTCTTTTGTATCTCTCATGTTAGTTGTATTCTTAGGTTGCTTTTGTAAATGGAATAATTTTTTAAAATACATTCTAACTGGTCGTTGCTAGTGTATTAGGATACCACTGAATTTTTAATATTGCCCTTGTAACACACCACCTTGCTAAACTCCTTTGTAGATTCTCTTGGATATTCTGTATAGACAATCCAAATCTCTGGAAATGATTTTTTCCGTTGCATTTCATTTTTCTTTCTTATTTCTATTTCTGGCTAAGACCTCTAGAACTAAGTTGAATGGAACTAGTAATGGTAACATCTTTGTAATGTTCCTGACTTGAAACAAAATGCTCTGTTTCACTATCGGGTATGAGATTTGTAGTACATTTTTGAGAGATACTTTTATCAGTTGAAAAGTTCCCTTATCACCCTAATTTCTAAAGTGTTCTTTTTGATTATTAAAAATTGTTAATAAATATTGAATTTTTTAAATTTTGGGGAGCATATGAGATTATATATTTTTAAAAATTTATTAATGTGGCAGATTACATTAATAGGATTTCATGACTTAAACCATCTTTATATTCCTGGAATAGTTCCTAGTCATGTTAATTTTTTATACACATTGTTGAATTCAGTTTGCTAATATTTTATTTGGGATATTTGCATCCATATTCATACCTAAGCTTATTTCCAATTTGGAAAATGATTCTTCTTTTTGTATTAGAAACATTTTGTATTAGAAAAGAGTTACTTGCTTCTTAAAGTGTTGGTAAAACTTGTTTGTAAAATCTTCTGGATGTGAGACTTTCTTGGTGTATAAATTTTTGACTTCTGATTTAATTTCTTCAATAGATATGATTTGGATTGATAGTAATTTAGTATGCATAAGTGTATATCAGTAATTTTTAGCAGTTGTCTGTTTGGACTTATGAGTTGTCCTTTGGTTTTACTGCTGTTTATCCTATATCAAATTGTCAAATATTTTTAAAAATATTACTTCTGGGTTTAGATCTCTTCCACTTTTTTATTCCTTCTTGAGTCAATTTAGATGACTTACATTTAACCCCAAACTCTCTATTTGATCTAAAATTTTAAAATGTATTATTATGAAGTTTTTAAAAATATAGTTAAATTTTAAAAATCTTTATAGTAGTTCTTTCATTTCTAATGTGGTTTCTTTGTGCCCTCTTTTTTTCTTGATCAATTTGGCCAGAGGTTTCCTTAGACTTTATTAGTCTTCATATGGTTTTAATTTAGAGGGGTTTACTCTGTTGTTTTTTCCTAACTTTTGACTGAACACTTAGCACATTTATTTCCAATATTTTTTTTAAATGTTGACATTTAAGACTATACATTTTCCTTCAGTATCACTAGCTGTATCTCACAGGTTTTAAAATGCAATAACATCATTTAGGTCTAAACACATCTTAAATTTAATTATGAATCTTTTCTTTTCAGGCTACTTTCTTCATTCTTTTATTTTTTCCCTTTCCTTTTTTAAAAAATTCTAATTCAATTATCCAACATTAGTTGGATACATACATCATTAGTTTTTGATATAATGTTCAACAAGTAATTAGTTGCATATAACACCCAGTGGGTATAACACCCAGGCTCATCATATCATGTGCACGCCCTAATGTTTTCAAGTTACTCTTAAGTTTTGGTTTCTAATTTTATTGCTTTGTTGTCAGTGTGGTCTGTATGCTATTGAACATTTTTACTTTTTAAGACTTCCTTTATGGCCTACCTAAGTGCTTGTTTTTTGTAAATTCTCTATGTGTGCTCAGAACTTTAATTGTTGGGGGCAATTTCTCATGTACTCGTATATTAAGCCTTTCAATATTATTGTTCACATTTTCTAACTTTTTTTCTGTCTTATCTTTGTCTTCTCTTTCACCTATTCTGGTATTTTATCAAATTTCCCCTTTAAAAAAATATATTCTTAAAGCTATGTTGTTCATTGTGTACATAGTCAAGATTGTTATCTCTTCTGATAAATTATTTCTTTCTATCATTAAGTACCAATCCTCTTTATCATTAAAACTAAAGTTTGACTTAAAGTCTCTTTTGTCTGATGCTATAACTACATCTCCTTTGTTTGGCTTAGTATTTGCTTGGTGTGTCTGTCTGTCTTTTTCTTCCTCTTAATTTCGACTTTCTGTGTCCTTATGATTTGAGTGTGTTTCTTACAAAAAACATAAAACTGGATTTTAACCTTTTCCTCGGTGAGGCTCTGGTCTTTAATAAGCTAGTTTTGAAGTGCCTGGGTGGCTTAGTCCATTGAGCATCCAACTCTTGCTTGATTTCAGCCCAGGTCATGATCTCAGGATCCTGGGATCTAGCCCCATGACAGTCTCTTTGCTCAGCAGGGAGTCTGCTTGAGGATTCTCTCTCCTTCTGCTCCTCCCCCCCACTCATGTGCTTTCTCTCTCTCTCTCTCTCTCTCAAATAAATAAATAAATAAATCTTTTTAAAAAATAAGCTAGTTTAAACCATTGTATTATAAGTACTGACATATTTCGTGTTATTTCTGTTGTCTCATTTTGTTTTGTATTTACCTAGCTTTGCTTTTGTACTCCCTTATTACTATCACTTTTCTCTAATATTGGATGCTTACTTGGTCCTTCAACATTTTAACTGTTTTATTGATTATCTTACGTTTTTAGCACACATAATTGACCTAATAAACTCTGAAGTTGTGTTAATCTGTTTAATTGAACTATGCCTCTCAGTATTCATGCTCTCGTGCAGTGCCCATCCCTTGAGTCTGGGCTTATCTTTAACCAATTGAATATGGTAAAAGTGATGCTATGTTAGATCACAATCTAAGATTTTAAAAGGGCTGGTAGCTTCTACTTTTATACTCTCAGGAGCCCTGAGCTTACATGTAAGTCTGGCTGTCCTGCTGGAAAGCCACATGGAAAGACCATTTGGAAAAGCCACGTGGAGAGGGAACAGCCTTGAGATTATGCAGAAGAGAACTGAGGAAATGGGCGATCAGGGTCCCAGCATGTGACCCCAGTTGAGTGGTCCAGCTGGCATCACCAGGTGGTTGAGCCATACCAGTACAGGTACCAGACAAGTGAATGAAAAAAAACATCTACCCAAGAACTGTGAGCATATAAAATGATTGTTGTTTTAAGCCTCTGATACTTGAGATATATTGCTACACAACAACAGATAACTAAAATGTTAATGAAATCTTAATCCTCATACTGAATTACATAACATTCTTGTGTTTAATTTCAGTTTTCTCCCTGCTTGCCAGTCTTTTCATGTTGTGACCTTTTTGTGGTTCTATATCCCTTTCAAACATCTCAAAATTAGTCATTTATCATTTTTATGGTTAACTATTCATGGATATACCAACATGCTATCCATCTCTTTGATTCTTACATCTCCATAGTCGAATTTTTTTCTGATGTAATTACATTCCTTAGTTGATCACTCAGTAAGAACCTGTGAATAGTAAACTCAATTTTTATTAGTTTCAAAGCCTCTTCACTTTGCCCTTACCTTTAAATGATAGTTTAGATTGATATAAAATTGTATTTTGGCATTTATTTTTCTCTTAGTACTTTGAAGATAATACACCATTGTCATCTAGTTTCTATTGTTGCTATTGAGTCATGTGCTATGAGTTTAAATTTCATTTCTGCTTTAGAATATGTATTTCCTTTCAGGTTGTTCTAATTTTTTTTTCCTCATTACTCTTATTATTATGCAAATCTACTATAATGTAGGAAATTACCTTTTTTTCCACCTCAGAACTCATACTTTCACAACTTGAGGGTTCTTTCATCAACTCAGTTCTCTTTAATTCTAAAGTGATATTCTTTTCACCTAACCAGGTTTTTAATACACAGTACCCACATTTTATGGGCAGTATGCAGCTGTAGAGATTTTGCATTGTTCACAGCTCATATAAGTCAAGACTAATCCTTGCCACAACTTGAACTGACCTTAGAAATAGTAGGGAAAAAAAGCAATGTGGATTTTTTTAAAAAATAAATTCAGGTAAGGAGAACTATTTGAGTGTCAGATGTGAAACTGCTACATGTTTCACAAAATATGAATGGTCTCTTTAGTCTAAGATTTCATGAAGAAGTCTTTTTTCAGGTTGGAAAATAGTTTCTAGGTTTTGATCATCTCATTCACTTTTAGATTTCTTGGAAATTGAGAAAAAGTGGAGACTATTTAAGTAATTGTTAATGCTTATTTCTCATAAAATACTAAATATTTTTCTCAAAGTCCTATGCTTGGTGAATTCATGAACTAGTATGTGAACAGATTAACAACTAGCCCAGATTTTCTGATTCAAAATGCTTTACTACCCTTTTTAGGTATTGACAGAACTACTAAAGAGAAAATCATCAAAAATAGAGAAGGTATGAGAAACTCAATCAAACAGGATCTAATTGACATATATAGAACACTCCACAAAACAACAGCAGAATACACCTTTTTTTTTTCAGTCAACATGGAACATACCCAAGATAGACCATATCATGGACAGTAATAATAATAACAATGATAATAATAATAATACCTCAACAAATTTAAAAGAATTGAAATCATACAGACTCTTTTCTCTGCCCATAATGGAATCAAACTAAAAATCAATAATAGAAAAACAACAGGAAAATACCTAAACACATGAAAATTAAATGATACACTTCTAAATAATTTTTGGATCAAAGAGGAATTCTCAAAGGAAAGAAATACATAGAACTGAGTGAAATGAAAATACAACATATCAATATAAGTGGGATGCAGCTAAAGGAGTCCTGAGAAGGAAATTTCTAACACTAAAGGCTTACAATACAAATCTGGAAAGTTCCCAAATCAATATTTTAAGTTTTTACCCCAGGGAACTAGGAAAGGAAGAAGAAAATAAACCCAAAGCAAGAAGAAGAAAGAAAAGAATTAAAATATAAGCAAAAGTCAATGGAATAGGGAAACAATAAAGAAAATCAATGAAACCAGAAGCTGAATCTTTGAAAAAAATCAATAAAATTTATAAACTTCTAGCAAGACTGACCAAAATAAAAAAAGACACAAATTACCAAAATCAAAAATAAAATAACAGATATCACTACATACCTTTTAGCTATTAAAAAGTTAATAAAGGATTACTGAAAAGAACTTTAAGTTTATAAATTTGACAAATAAATGGATCAATTTCTTTTTTTTTTTTTTGAGCATCGTTTTTATTCAACATTTTGTTAAGGAAATAAGCCAATCATATTTTTTTTCAAATGAGTCATTTTTCATTCCAGGAATAAAATTTGTTTTGCTTTGCACTGATTCCTGTTCGCCATCAAAAGACATTCTAGGTTGTTACCAGTTTGTATAGTATTAGAAGATGTTCTTTATTAATATGGTTTTTGCTTTGTTTTCCTATAGATTCAGAAAATTCATGTTTATAATATTCAAAAGGAACATTGAGAAACTATCCTAATTTTATAGTCTTTTAATTCTGAGTATTTGTTTTTAATACTTTATTAAAAACTCTTGCATTAAAAACACCAAGAAACTATACGCTAATTATTTCAGAAATGTAATGTACTGATAATAAAACAAAAGAAAAAAAATTAACACTTTAAAAGTAGAAGGAACTATGTAATTTGGGAATATAATCAACTGCTTTTTTTTTTAAGTTTTTGCAATGTTCTTTTTTTTATAATAATTTTTTATTTTGTTATGTTAGTCACCATACAGTATATCCTTAGTTTTTGATGTAATGTTCCATGATTCATTATTTGTGTATAATACCCAGTGCACCATGCAATATGTACCCTCCTTAATACTCACCACCGGCCTGTCCCAGTCCCCCACCCCGATGCCCTCTGAAGCCCTCAGTTTGTTTCCCAGAGTTCACAGTCTCTCATGGTTCATTCTCCATTCTGTTTACCCCTCATTTATTCTTCCCCTCCTTCTACTACCCATCTTCCTATTTATTAAGTTCCATAAATGAGTGAAACCATATGATAATTGTCTTTCTCTGGTTGACTTATTTCACATAGCATAATCTCCTACAGTCCCGTCCATATTGCTGCAAATGTTGTGTAATCGTTCTTTCTGATGGCTGAGTAATATTCCATTGTATATATGGACCACATCTTCTTAATCCAGTCATCTGTTGAAGGGCATCTCGGCTCTTTCCACAGTGTAGCTATTGTGGACAATGCTGCTATGAACATTGGGGTGCATATGGCCTTCTCTTCACTACGTCTATATCTTTGGGGTAAATACCCAGTAGTGCCATTGCTGCATCATAGGGTAGCTCAATTTTTAACTTTTTTAAGGGACCTCCACACTCCTTTCCAAGGTGGCTATACCAACTTGCTTTTCCACCAACAGTGTAAAAGGGATTCCCTTTCTCCACATCCTCTCCAATGTTTGTTGTTTCTTGCCTTGTCAATTTTTGCCATTCTAACTTGTGTAAGGTGGTATCTCAATATGGTTTTGATTTGAATTTCCCTGATGGCTAATGAGTTTGAACATTTTTTCATGTGTCTGTTAGCCATTTATATGTCATCATTGGAAAAGTGTCTGTTCATATCCTCTGCCCATTTTTTGATTTGTTTATTTGTTTCTCGCATATTGAGTTTGAGAAGTTCTTTGTAGATCTTGGATACCAGTCTTTTTATCTGTAGCATCATTTGCAAATATCTTCTCCCATTTCGTGGGCTGCCTCTTAGTTTTTTTGACTGTTTCCTTGGCTGTGCAGAAGCTTTTTATCTTGATGAAGTCCCACAAGTTCATTTTATCTTTTGTTTCTCTTGCCTTTGGAGATGTGTCATGAAAAAGGTTGCTGTGGCCAATGTCGTAGAGGTTGCTGCCTATGTTCTCCTCTAGGATTTTGATGGATTCCTGTCTCACATTGAGGTCTTTCATCCATTTGGAGTTTATTTTTGTGTATGGTGTGAGAGAGTGGTCAAGTTTCATTCTTTTGCATGTAGCTGTCCAATTTTCCCAGCACCATTTATTGAAGAGACTGTCTTTTTTCCACCGGATGTTTTTTCCTGCTTTATCAAAGATTAGTTGCCCAAAGAGCCGAGGGTCCATTTCTGGGTTCTCTATTCTGTTCCATTGGTCGATGTGTCTGTTTTTGTGCCAGTACCATGCTGTCTTTGTGATCACAGCTTTGTAGTATAGCTTGAAATCTGGCAACGTGATGCCCCCAGCTTTGTTTTTCCTTTTCAGCAATTCCTTGGCAATGCGGGGCCTTTTCTGGTTCCACACAAATTTAAGGGCTGTTTGTTCCAGTTCTTTGAAAAATGTCCTCGGTATTTTGATCGGGATAGCATTGAAAGTGTAGATTGCTCTGGGTAGTATGGACATTTTAACTATGTTAATTCTTCCAATCCATGAGCATGGAATATTTTTCCATCTTTTTATGTCTTCCTCAATATCTTTCAAAAGTGATCTATAGTTTCTAGGATATAGGTCCTTTACGTCTCTGGTTAAGTTAATTCCAAGGTAACG
>NC_048224.1:83578805-83579086 GCF_002007445.2 Ailuropoda melanoleuca | reverse complement strand
GGAGTGGGAGAGGAAGAAGCAGGCTCACAGCGGAGGAGCCTGATGTGGGGGTCGATCCCATAACGCCGGGATCACGCCCTGAGCAGAAGGCAGACGCTTAACCGCTGTGCCTTGGGGACGTTTCTGATCACTGCTTCAAACTCTTCATAATTAATCGGTCTGTTTAAATAATCAATTTCTTCCTGTTTCAGTCTTGGTAGTTTATAGGTTTCCAGGAAGGCCTCCATCTCTTCCAGATTGTTTAGTTTTTTGGCATATAGCTGTTGATAAAAGTTTCTAAT
>NC_048224.1:83576841-83578477 GCF_002007445.2 Ailuropoda melanoleuca | reverse complement strand
AATGGCTATGTATTTTCCCCTTAGGACTGCCTTTGCAGTGTCCCATAGGTTTTGGACCGATGTGTTTTCATTCTCATTGGTCTCCAAAAATTGCTTAATCTGATTTTTAATTTCCTGGTTTACCCAAACATTCTTGAACAGGATGGTTCTTAGTTTCCAAGTGTTTGAGTTTCTTCCAAATTTTTCCTTGTGATTGAGTTCCAATTTCAAAGCATTGTGGTCTGAGAATATGCAGGGAATAATCTCAGTCTTTTGGTATCAGTTGAGACCTGTTTTGTGACCCAGTATATGGTCTATTCTGGAGAAAGTTCCATGTGCATTCGAAAAGAATGAGTATTCTGTTGTTCTGGGGTGTAGTGTTCTGTATATATCTATGAGGTCCATCTGGTCTAGTATATCATTCAAAGCTCTTGTTTCTTTGTTGATTTTCTGCTTAGGTGATCTGTCTATTGCTGAGAGTGGAGTGTTGAGGTCCCCTACTATTAACATATTATTATCTATATGTCTCTTTATTCTGGTTAAGAGTTGGCTTGTGTATCTAGCTCCTCCCCTGTTGGGGGCATAGATATTTGTAATTGTCATACCCACTTGTTGGATACACTATACAATATAGTGTCCTTCTGTATCTCTAACTACAGTCTTTAGTTTAAAATCTAATCTGTCTGATATGAGAATTTCTACCCCAGCTTTCTTTTGAGGTCCATTGGCATGAAAAATGGTTTTCCATCCCTTCACTTTCAGTCTGGATGTATCTTTAGGTTCAAAATGAGTCTGTTTTTGACAGCAAATGGATGGGTCATGTCTTTTTATCCAATCTGCAACCCTGTGGCGTTTTATGGGAGAGTTTAAGCCATTTAGATTGATAGAGATTATTGACAGATATGATTTTAATGATGCCATTTCTCTTTAAAGTCTTTGTATCGGTTGTGACTTGCTGCTCTGTATCACTCTTGGGGCCTTTTTACCTTTATAGAGCCCCCCTTAATATCTCCTGTAGGGCTGGTTTCGTGGTTACGAAATTGGTTAATGATTGGCGATTTTGGAACGTCTTTATTTCTCCATCAATTCTGAATGACAGCTTTGCTGGATAAAGGNAAAGGATCCTTGGCTGCATGTTCTTCTCAGATAGAGCTTTGAAAATACCCTGCCAACCCTTCCTGGCCTGCCAGGTCTCTGTAGACAGGTCTGACATTAGTCTGATATTCTTCCCTCTGTACATAAGGATTTTCTTCCCCCTGGCCGCTTTCAAGACCGTGTCCTTGGATCTAATATTTGCGAATTGCACTATGATGTGACGTGGTATAGGTCTATCCTGGTTGAGCTTGGATGGGGTCCTCTCTGCCTCTTGGACACGAATGCTTGTTTCCCTTGCTAGATTAGGGAAGTTTTCAGCTACAATTTGTTCAAATATCTCTTCTAGACCTCTGTTTTTCTCCACCCCTTCAGGGATGCCGATGATTCTGACATTGGATCGTTTCATAGAGTCAGTAATCTCCCGTAATCTACATTCGTGGGCGTGGATTTTTTTAAGACCAGCTTCTATTTTCGTTTTTTCTTCTACTAACCCATCCTCCAATTCGCTAACGCGTTCCTCTGCCTCGGTGACCCTGGCCGTCAGAGCCTCTAGTTTTGACTG
>NC_048224.1:83397328-83576538 GCF_002007445.2 Ailuropoda melanoleuca | reverse complement strand
CTTCTAACACCACCAGCCGCCCCGTTTCCCACGCGCTCCTGAGCTCCTTGTTTCAGTGTGATTCGAGCGTGCTCCGGGGCTCTAGTTTTCAGTCAGGTCGCGCGCGCGTTCCCAGACTTACAGTCTCAATCTGCTTTCTCACGGGTGTCTGTCCGTGAGTCCAGCCCGCTCCCCAGTGCAGGTGGCTACTACTTCCCGGTGTCCGAGTGCGGCGGCTCCTTCCCCCTTCCGTTTATCTTCCGATATCTGTGTGTGGATTCATGGCTCCCTGCTTCGTACCTCAATACTCAGCACTGGAGATGTTTGTTTGTAGAGATCCAGATGTATCTTCCTGTGTCTCAGGCTGATTTCATGGGTGTTCAGGATGGTCTGGTAGATATCCAGCTCAGTTCAGGGGACCAGCTGAAAAAGGGGTCCCCTGCTTCTCCGCCATCTTGTCTCTTCTCAAATGGATCAATTTCTTGAACATCACAAACTACCAAACCTCAACCAAGATAAAATAGATAATCTGAGTTGCTATAACCATTACAGAAGTTGAATTCATAATTTAACAACTCCTGAAAAGTAAGTCTCCAAGCCCAGATGTTTTCACAGCAGAATTCTAACAAAATATCTAAAGAAGAATTAACACCAATTTTATATAATCCCTTCCAGAAAACAGAAGAAGTGGAAGTACCAATGAGTTTCCAACTCATTTTATGAGACTAATATTACCGTGAGGTTAAAACCTGACCAAGATAGTAATTTTAAAAAAGAAAGAAAAAAATTTATAGGCCAATATTGTTCATAAACTTAGACATAAAAATCCTTAACAAAATCTAAACCAACTGAAATCCAATCTTGTATAAAGAAATTATACACCATGACCAATAGGGACTTATTCCAGTAAAGGTAGTTTGGTTCAGCATTCCAAGTCAATCAAAGGTATGTCAATAGGTTAAAGAAAAAATTGTGTGATCATATCAATTCATACAGAAAAATCACTTGACAAAATTCAACACCAATTAATTCTAAAACAAAACGAAATGAAAAAAAAAACAGCAACAAAAAACCTGGTTCTTGGCAAATTAGGAATAAAGGGGAATAACCCCACTTTGGTAAAGAGCATCTGTGAAAACTATAATTCACATCATAGAATTCTCAAAACTCAACACTAGAATACACGAGAAACAAAAATGGACAAAAGTGGTGAAGAAACATTTTACTGAAGAGGTCATACAATTTGCTAGTAAATATATGAGAAGATGTTCATCATCACTTGCCGTTTGGGAAATTCAAATTAAGACCATGATGAAATTTCACTGTACAGCAATCAGAATGACTAGAATAAAAAATAATGACAAAACCAGGTGCTGGCAAGGATGAAGACAATACAGATCACTCCTACATTGTTAGTGGGAATATAAAATGGTATGGCTACTCTGAAAACAGTGGCATTTTCTTGTAAGACTAACTAAATTGTTCATAGCAATGTTCTATAATAGTAAAAAGCTGGAAACAGCCAGATGTCCTTCATCAGGTAAATGATTAAATAAACTGTGGTTCATATAGACCATTGAATACTACTTAGCAATGAAAAAGGATGAACTATTGACATACATAAAAACTTGATGAATATCCCAGGAATTATGCTAAGTGAAAGAAGACAATTTTAATACTTATACATATATATATAAAGTATGACTCCTTTGAAATATTTTGGAAATGACAAAATTTTAGAAATGGAAAACATTAGGAATTGCTAAGATTTAAGAATGGGGGAGGAGATGTTGTTATAAAAGGGCAACAGAAGAGCTCCTGTGGTAGTGGAATGTTCTATATGCTCACTGTGCTGACAGGTATATGAACCTGCATATGTGATAAAATTGCATAGATCTGAATACAGATATGTACATACTCTGGGGAAATATGAATAGGATAGTTGCAAAGTATTACCCTTGGAGTAGAAGGTATAAAAATTTCAATTAAAAAATGCATTACTTGGGGCGCCTGGGTGGCACAGTGGTTAAGCGTCTGCCTTCGGCTCAGGGCGTGATCCCGGCGTTATGGGATCGAGCCCCACATCAGGCTCCTCCGCTATGAGCCTGCTTCTTCCTCTCCCACTCCCCCTGCTTGTGTTCCCTCTCTCGATGGCTGTCTCTGTCAAATAAATAAATAAAATCTTTAAAAAAAGCATTACTAAATAATCTAAATTTCTTTAATTTTTCTACCAAAGTTCCATTCTTTATCCTTTATCTTATTTATTGGACACATTTACAAGATAAACTTTATTTTGTAGTTTAG
Organism: Ailuropoda melanoleuca; assembly: GCF_002007445.2. Taxonomy (NCBI): domain Eukaryota; kingdom Metazoa; phylum Chordata; class Mammalia; order Carnivora; family Ursidae; genus Ailuropoda; species Ailuropoda melanoleuca. Next base: position 83,574,255 of record NC_048224.1, on the reverse strand, counting down.
TTCTTCAAGAGGAGAGAACATAGTATGATAGATAAACATTCCCAACTAACAAACAGTCAACAGATCATTCTTGGTTCTAGTGTTTTTGCAAATGAGTCAGTCATATTAAGAATCATCTTCTTTAATTAAGGGAGCAGAGCTGTAAAGAAGACACTTGCCCTGGATGTGGTCAGGTGGTACTTCATTTGATAATGAAATGATTAAGACCTTCTGTTCTTAGAGTTCATATTACGCACGGCATCACAGAATTGAAAAGACATATCTCTTCAAGTCTATCTGTTCTATCTTCCTACCACTGCAGAATTGTTCTCTATGCTACACTCATAATAAATGATGATTACTATTATTAATACTAATAGCCCCAACAACATGATACAGTATAATGGCTCCAGCGATTATACCAAGAAGTTTGATAGGAGTTATTTTCCTGAGCTCATCCTAAAATTTCTTCTTGCTCAATATTATCTTGTTATTTCTATTTATTTATGCCTTAAAATACCCTACCTGTTACTTTTCCTATAATTATAAGATCACTGGAATGAGGCTCTTTCATTTTGGTTTTCTCTTCACTGCCTGCAGCATTGTGGGCATTCAGTAAATGCTGTTCCACTTTTGATGTTGACATCTTCAAATGGAGACAGGTGGCTTCACAAGTTAGGACAGTTGCATCAACCAGGATTAATTTGATAATTTGCTTCAAGCTCATTACAATTTTGGCTCTTCTCCAAGCACCTTGATTTTTGAAAGATTACTGCTGATAACCCAGGCTGCTTCATTCCTTTAATACTTCTAACCCAAAATGCTTAGGAATTTTTATGATTCCATTGTTTACAGTGATATTTAGTTTTTAAAATATATAAAGTCAAGACAAGATTGGCATTTGTCAAATAAATGTTGGGGATTATTGATATTCTACTTTCTGGTTTATTTTTATTATATAACACAAATCCATAACAGATTAGCATCTGATTGGTGAATTTACAAGCTCTTAAGCAGAAGACTAAAGTGCATAAAAAAATTAAGCAGTGATTTATTGCTGCAATGTTTTCGAAAAAGGAAGTAAGTGAGATACACAAAACAACCTAAGAAACTTACAGAAAACACATCTAAATTACAATAACAGTACCTGAAAAGACCATATTTTCTACAATGCTTGTCAGAACAGTGAGCTTAAAGAAAGTGTTTAGTGACTGTTCATTGAAATGGATTTACCAACAAATCTATACACATAAATTTGTACACACAAATTTGTTGTTGAAAGCAAATCTATAATGCTGCTGATGATAAATCAGACAACAAATGTAACGCAAATAGAACTTAAATTGTGTCTTCCTCCCTGAATGTTACCTTACAGAAAAAGTGATGTACCCTGACTTGAGATATTTAGTACCTTATCTGTAGGAAGTACCACTGACCTCAGAGGAAGAGAAAGAGAAAATACATACAAGAGAGATCCAGTAAGAAGCAGTGAGAATGGGATCTGAGCCATAGGAATAGTTCTTCACAAGAAGTGTGGCTTCACATTTGGACAACCTGGGAGGTTCTGGGTGTGGGTTTCTGTTCCACCATGTAGTCAACCTCCTGGTCCCAAGTTGCAGACTCAAACTTGATACAATTTCTCCAACTAAATAATTGGTACCAAACTTAAAGCATGACAAGCAAATTAAGGTTTTACTATATGCCCAAACTTGGATAAAGTATGGGAGAACAAATTTTTAAATGGTTTGTTACCTGCAGTAATGGGAAAAGGAACCTAATGATAATTAGGTTAATGGAAGATGCAAATGAAGGCTCTTGACCACTATTTCTGTCCTCTAATGTAACTTAGATATTAGGAAATGCCATTTTCCATCTCTATCTAGAATGATAGGCCTGTTAACCACAATGGTCTCTGCCTTAAATTCTTCCCATTAGATCTCCTACTCAGTTGTATCTCAAGTCAGGATTGCTGAAACCAACTTATACAACTCAATAGCAAAAAAACCCAAACAATCCAAGTGAAAAATGGGCAGAGGAGCTGAACAGACATTTTTCCAAAGACATCCAGATGGCCAATAGGTACATTAAAAGGTGCCCGACATCCCTAATCACAGAAATGTAAGTCAAAACTACAATGAAAAATCACTACATACTTGTCAGAGTGGCTATTATCAAAAAGACAAGAAATAACAAATATTGGCAAGGGGAGAAGAGGGAACACTTGTGCCCTATTGGTGGGAATGTATATTGATGCAGCTACTACAGAAAATACATGAAGGTTCCTCAAAAATTTAGAACTAACATATGATCCAGCATTTCCACTTCTGGACATTTAATAAAAGGAAATGAAATTCCTGCCTTGAAAAGAGACCTGCACCCCCATGTTCACTGCAACATTATTTACAATAACTGAGACATGAAAACAACCTTAATCCATTGATAGATGAATGGATAAAGAAAATATGGTGTATACACACACACATGCAAATGGACTATTATTCAGCCATAAAAGGAGGAAATTCTGCCATTTAAAAAAACACAGATCTTGAGATCATTATGCTAAGTGAAATAAGTCAGAGACAGAAAGACAAATTATGTTGTCACAAATTTGTGGAATCTAATAAAACTGAATTCAAAGAGGGACACCTAAGTGGCTTAGTCGGTTAAGCGTCTGCCTTTGGCTTGGGTCATGATCCCAGGGTCCTGGGATCGAGCCTCATGTTGGGAATCCCTGCTCAGCGGGGAGCCTGCTTCTTCCTCGCCGTCTGCCTTCCACCTGCTTGTGCTCTCTCTCATTCAGATAAATAAAATCTTAAAAAAAAAAAAACTGAATTCCAAGATGCAAAGAACAGATTGGTGGTTACCAGAAGCTGGGGATAGGGGGATGGGCGAAATGGGTAAAGATGGTAAAATGGTATGAACTTTCGTTATAAGATAAATCCTGAGAATGTAATGTGCAGCTTGGTGACTATAGTTAACAATACTGTACCGTATATTTGAGAGTTGCTGCAAGAGTAGGTCTTGAAAGTTCTCATCACAAGAAAATACATTTATAACTATGTGAGGCGGTTGATGTTAACTAAACTTATGGTGTTTATAATTTTGCAATATGTACATACATCAAATCATGTTGTACACCTTGGACTAATACAGTATTATATATCAATTATATCTCAACAAACTAGGAAGAAAAAGATTGCTGAAACCAAGAGCAACTGGCAGAAAACATTTTATTCCCACCAATACTTGATTACATTCTCTGTTGGCTAAACTGCTATCTATTCTTCAATGAAATCAGAAAACGTTAAACCTGATTTTCTTCTACTGAGTCCCTCACTGAACGGACATGTACCTAATTGTTAAATGTTTCCAGAAATCATGGTTTAAGTCCTAGAGTCATATGCTCTTTGCTTATATCTGTATTGCAAACTTCTTTCTAGGGTATGCATATGATATCTAACACTACAACTATAATAAGGATGCAACTTAATTAACAAATATTTTTTTTTATTGTCCAAATGTCCAAAAATAATTTAAATCAATGACTTAATGGAATAACCCTGGGCCATGTCTGTATTGTCCCACTAACTGCTGGCCTTAGAAGTCACCTGAACTCCCTGGCTCTCTCTCAGCTTCCTCATCTGTAAAACAAAAGGATTCAGTTGGATAATCCCTGAGGTCCCTCCCTGCTCCAACACTTCCTGGTCCTGTGGAGTATGGAGAGAGTAATCTTTTCATTATTCTATAAAGTTTCCAGTTATCAATCTCATTTTCCGGTTGCTTTGTATACAAACCTGAATTGCTTGAATTGTTGAAAGGTACTTATCACATTTAAATGTAAATATTTGAACTATAAGAAACAGTGGCCAAAGGAATCTTAACATAAGCCTGTGTGAGCCTTCATTTAGTTAGAAAAACTTCCTGTCTCTGTTTCATCCCCTATCAACACATCCAAGCTTGCACTGGCTTCCACACACTGCTAATAAGCTGTTTGAGTCACCAGAAAACAAAGCAATAGATCCTGTTAGTGTTTTAGGCTGTTTGCTGGTCAAAGAAGCGCCCAGGGGAAGATATGATATACAGTTGCCAGCAGGCGTCTTGAAAAGAGATGGAAAATGAACTTGTGACCAGAAAGGCAGAAGGGCCCTTAATATCCTTATTTTTAACGTAGAAATAAAGAATGGTAAATAAATGCTATCTCTTCTCTGGGGTAATTGGCAATAGCAGCTTGTGAAAAAAAAATATTTTTATTATTACAGCAAAGAAAAAGTGATGATAATAAGAGGCCATGGCAAAGAAAGGATGTTTACACCAGTTTAAAAAGATTGTCTTTCCTTGTCTGTGACTGACTTCCTTTTTGGGCTGCTGACNAGATTAGCATCTGATTGGTGAATTTACAAGCTCTTAAGCAGAAGACTAAAGTGCATAAAAAAATTAAGCAGTGATTTATTGCTGCAATGTTTTCGAAAAAGGAAGTAAGTGAGATACACAAAACAACCTAAGAAACTTACAGAAAACACATCTAAATTACAATAACAGTACCTGAAAAGACCATATTTTCTACAATGCTTGTCAGAACAGTGAGCTTAAAGAAAGTGTTTAGTGACTGTTCATTGAAATGGATTTACCAACAAATCTATACACATAAATTTGTACACACAAATTTGTTGTTGAAAGCAAATCTATAATGCTGCTGATGATAAATCAGACAACAAATGTAACGCAAATAGAACTTAAATTGTGTCTTCCTCCCTGAATGTTACCTTACAGAAAAAGTGATGTACCCTGACTTGAGATATTTAGTACCTTATCTGTAGGAAGTACCACTGACCTCAGAGGAAGAGAAAGAGAAAATACATACAAGAGAGATCCAGTAAGAAGCAGTGAGAATGGGATCTGAGCCATAGGAATAGTTCTTCACAAGAAGTGTGGCTTCACATTTGGACAACCTGGGAGGTTCTGGGTGTGGGTTTCTGTTCCACCATGTAGTCAACCTCCTGGTCCCAAGTTGCAGACTCAAACTTGATACAATTTCTCCAACTAAATAATTGGTACCAAACTTAAAGCATGACAAGCAAATTAAGGTTTTACTATATGCCCAAACTTGGATAAAGTATGGGAGAACAAATTTTTAAATGGTTTGTTACCTGCAGTAATGGGAAAAGGAACCTAATGATAATTAGGTTAATGGAAGATGCAAATGAAGGCTCTTGACCACTATTTCTGTCCTCTAATGTAACTTAGATATTAGGAAATGCCATTTTCCATCTCTATCTAGAATGATAGGCCTGTTAACCACAATGGTCTCTGCCTTAAATTCTTCCCATTAGATCTCCTACTCAGTTGTATCTCAAGTCAGGATTGCTGAAACCAACTTATACAACTCAATAGCAAAAAACCCCAAACAATCCAAGTGAAAAATGGGCAGAGGAGCTGAACAGACATTTTTCCAAAGACATCCAGATGGCCAATAGGTACATTAAAAGGTGCCCGACATCCCTAATCACAGAAATGTAAGTCAAAACTACAATGAAAAATCACTACATACTTGTCAGAGTGGCTATTATCAAAAAGACAAGAAATAACAAATATTGGCAAGGGGAGAAGAGGGAACACTTGTGCCCTATTGGTGGGAATGTATATTGATGCAGCTACTACAGAAAATACATGAAGGTTCCTCAAAAATTTAGAACTAACATATGATCCAGCATTTCCACTTCTGGACATTTAATAAAAGGAAATGAAATTCCTGCCTTGAAAAGAGACCTGCACCCCCATGTTCACTGCAACATTATTTACAATAACTGAGACATGAAAACAACCTTAATCCATTGATAGATGAATGGATAAAGAAAATATGGTGTATACACACACACATGCAAATGGACTATTATTCAGCCATAAAAGGAGGAAATTCTGCCATTTAAAAAAACACAGATCTTGAGATCATTATGCTAAGTGAAATAAGTCAGAGACAGAAAGACAAATTATGTTGTCACAAATTTGTGGAATCTAATAAAACTGAATTCAAAGAGGGACACCTAAGTGGCTTAGTCGGTTAAGCGTCTGCCTTTGGCTTGGGTCATGATCCCAGGGTCCTGGGATCGAGCCTCATGTTGGGAATCCCTGCTCAGCGGGGAGCCTGCTTCTTCCTCGCCGTCTGCCTTCCACCTGCTTGTGCTCTCTCTCATTCAGATAAATAAAATCTTTTAAAAAAAAAAAAACTGAATTCCAAGATGCAAAGAACAGATTGGTGGTTACCAGAAGCTGGGGATAGGGGGATGGGCGAAATGGGTAAAGATGGTAAAATGGTATGAACTTTCGTTATAAGATAAATCCTGAGAATGTAATGTGCAGCTTGGTGACTATAGTTAACAATACTGTACCGTATATTTGAGAGTTGCTGCAAGAGTAGGTCTTGAAAGTTCTCATCACAAGAAAATACATTTATAACTATGTGAGGCGGTTGATGTTAACTAAACTTATGGTGTTTATAATTTTGCAATATGTACATACATCAAATCATGTTGTACACCTTGGACTAATACAGTATTATATATCAATTATATCTCAACAAACTAGGAAGAAAAAGATTGCTGAAACCAAGAGCAACTGGCAGAAAACATTTTATTCCCACCAATACTTGATTACATTCTCTGTTGGCTAAACTGCTATCTATTCTTCAATGAAATCAGAAAACGTTAAACCTGATTTTCTTCTACTGAGTCCCTCACTGAACGGACATGTACCTAATTGTTAAATGTTTCCAGAAATCATGGTTTAAGTCCTAGAGTCATATGCTCTTTGCTTATATCTGTATTGCAAACTTCTTTCTAGGGTATGCATATGATATCTAACACTACAACTATAATAAGGATGCAACTTAATTAACAAATATTTTTTTTATTGTCCAAATGTCCAAAAATAATTTAAATCAATGACTTAATGGAATAACCCTGGGCCATGTCTGTATTGTCCCACTAACTGCTGGCCTTAGAAGTCACCTGAACTCCCTGGCTCTCAGCTTCCTCATCTGTAAAACAAAAGGATTCAGTTGGATAATCCCCGAGGTCCCTCCCTGCTCCAACACTTCCTGGTCCTGTGGAGTATGGAGAGAGTAATCTTTTCATTATTCTATGAAGTTTCCAGTTATCAATCTCATTTTCCGGTTGCTTTGTATACAAACCTGAATTGCTTGAATTGTTGAAAGGTACTTATCACATTTAAATGTAAATATTTGAACTATAAGAAACAGTGGCCAAAGGAATCTTAACATAAGCCTGTGTGAGCCTTCATTTAGTTAGAAAAACTTCCTGTCTCTGTTTCATCCCCTATCAACACATCCAAGCTTGCACTGGCTTCCACACACTGCTAATAAGCTGTTTGAGTCACCAGAAAACAAAGCAATAGATCCTGTTAGTGTTTTAGGCTGTTTGCTGGTCAAAGAAGCGCCCAGGGGAAGATATGATATACAGTTGCCAGCAGGCGTCTTGAAAAGAGATGGAAAATGAACTTGTGACCAGAAAGGCAGAAGGGCCCTTAATATCCTTATTTTTAACGTAGAAATAAAGAATGGTAAATAAATGCTATCTCTTCTCTGGGGTAATTGGCAATAGCAGCTTGTGAAAAAAAAAATTTTTATTATTACAGCAAAGAAAAAGTGATGATAATAAGAGGCCATGGCAAAGAAAGGATGTTTACACCAGTTTAAAAAGATTGTCTTTCCTTGTCTGTGACTGACTTCCTTTTTGGGCTGCTGACCTATCTATTATGACAGTGATAAGAAGCAGTTTGTGGGGTTTCACAAATACTGACTCTGCATAAGTTTGTAGTTATCAGAAAACTTGGTCTCCTGCTCCTTATTTAGGCAAGAAAAAAAAGAAAGAAGGAAAGAAGGAAGGAAAGAAACAAAGAAAAGAAAATAAAGAAGGGAAGGAATGAATTGTGCAATGCAGAGTTTATCTCAGAATTGAGTATTATGGGAAGGAAAGAGGGAAATGTGTGTGTGTGTGTGTGTCAGTGTGAGGGTGTGCACATGCCCCACATGAGGCATCAGACTTTAATTTCTGTAGAATCCAGGTGATAGGCCATCTTACTGCTATACTTTGCAGGTGTTCTTACAACTGGGAACATGAAGGGGGGGTTCTTAAGATTTAATGTGGCCTATTTGACTTTGTCATATTAAATCAAAATGTCTTTCTTCTCAGAGGTACTACAGGTGGGTTCCTGAGATTTCCAAGTGGGTGCCAGCACATGATAGCCTTATCAATGATATTCTGGCCTTTAGTGCCTCGGGCTCTATGACACATAGGTCCTTCAGGTGTTACGAGGCTTTAAGTCTTTTGTGGCAGTAGTGTAGGGCATGATGGAGAGAGAAACTTTATGTGTTAAAACATATTAAACAAATTACAATATGTATTGGAACTTTATTATGCTCTTTTCATCAAAGTGATCACCTATATACATGTGTAGATTTCAAACATCAACACAGTTTTCGTTTCCTCCTATATTCTCAAATATATACACAGAAGTATAATGTGTGTTCTTTCCTTTTAAAAAATCCGTACAATAAAACCTGAAGTTGGACAGCAGATAACCCTCAAAGTGATTTTTCATATTATCAAAGGATTCCTTATTTTCCAGAGTAGTTTCCCCACCCTAAAAATACCCTGTGCTTTACCTATTCTGTCCTCTCCCCAACCCCAAACGCCTGGCAACCATTGTTCTGTTTACCATCTCCATAGTTTCGCCTGTTCCAGAACATCATATGAATGGAATTGTACAGTATGTAACCTTTTCAGACTGGCTTCTTTCACTTAGCAATATGCATTGAAGACCCATCCATGTTTTCCCATGATCTCTTTTCCATATGCCTATAAGTCTTTGAGTGTTTTCTGCTTTCTAGGATAGCGCAGGCTCATTTTGTATTTTCCCTCCCCCAGCTCTGAAACTGTTCCTTTTCTCAAGGAGCCATGGAATGATTTAGAAACCAATATCAGGGCAAAGGTATGTCTGTTGCTGTGAGGTATCATTGCTTCTAGGCCCCTTCAGGAGAGAGAGTTAGAACATATATTTATTTAAATCATGGCCGAATAACACGGAATCCTCTACTCCTAATCCAAAACCACACACCCGAGCAAATCAATGCCCCCTAGTCAGGTGTGTTTGTTGTTCAGTATTCAAGTTTGAAAACCTTTATTTCTCTTGCTGCTCAGAGAAGGACTCAGTAAGGGGAAGGCTGCTGATCTGAAGGTTGACTAGCATTTATGGAGACCACTTCCTCCCCCCACACCCCCAAGCAGAATATGGCAGTTTCCATTCCTTTTGCCTGGCTCTGAAGGAGCAGTCTGTATTTCTTTTTGTACCAATTAAAAAACAAAAACAAAACCCCAAAACACCAATTTCCCCAAATCCTAAGTACTTCATGTGTCTCTGAGGTTCTGAGGACAACCTAAATTACACAGTTTTCTCCAGGGAGAGCAGAAAAGAACAGAAGAGACAAGGCTGACTGTCTCGTGATCTCTTAAAGCTTCTCCCTTTGTTTCTTGCTATTTGGAGTCAGAGACTCTGAGAGCTTATTTCTGTTACCAGAAAAATAAGATACAGTATCTGAACGATCCTGTATTCCCTTACGGGTCAAGTGTGCACTGTGAGTATGTTGCTCAACTTTGTATCTTCATTGGCTCCAAAAGGCTGCTCTATTTCATCAAAAGACAATTGTTTTTCATAACAAAGCTGGCTCAATTTTCAAGTGGCATTGCAGAGTTAAAGTGATTGTAACAATGACAGAAACGCAGGTTTCCTGCTTCCTTCTTTATATGAAGTCAAAGGGGGACTCAGAATGAACTGCCAGCCACCAACGGAAGATCTCTTTGTCTTCCTCCTACTGTGCTTTGTTTGAGGTTCCAAGTTCCACAGGCAGCTCACACAAGGAGGCAAATTTTACAGCAGCTGTGGCCAGGATTAATTGTACCGTCTTGTTCTTTTGTTAAGTCCATTCCTGAAACAAAAATGAAGCAGGCCCTGAACCTTCTTCATAGTCTTCGTAAGTGAGGCCAAACAGCGGTGCAGAGTGCTGAGCTTGAGAAAATCTCGCCTCGTGGCTGGTGTTGCTGCTTTGGGCCGTGGGGCCCTGGGCGAGGAGCTGGGCTTCTCTGAGCCTGTTTCCTTCTCTGCAAAACGAGAATAAAAGTCACCACCTTGCTTACCTCATAAGGGCGTTTGAGGCGCAAATTAAATGCGATAATGTCAAAGAGCTTTCTGAACTTTAAAGAACTATAAATATAAGGTGTTATTAGATGCCATTGAGAGTAAATGATGAGACAGCTTAATTTAAGTAATTTCAAATGCCTCAGGGTCAAGCAGCGCTGTGTGAGAGTGTTATTTTTATTGCTCTACAGTAGGGGGAGAGGGTAGGACTGGTGTGGGGAAGGTGGTGTTTTCCTCTCCTCCGTGTAAGTGGGGGGCAGAGTTGAAGCACTTTCTGGAGAAGGCAAGTAATATCACAGGGTTTTGAGAACCATGATGATGAAGCAGGATTTAACTCACAGGAGACAGACAGGCGGTGGGAGGGGCCAAATGTGGTCCTGAAATAGTACAAGTGGACTACAAGATGTGGCCCCAAAGTGGAAGGAAATAGAGGAAGTCGAGCCTGACAAGGGCAGAGGAAGGGCAGCTAGCTGCTGAGGCACAGAAACCAGCGCGGGAGGGTGAGGCAGGGCGTTTCCAGGCTTAGGGCCAAGGCATCAGCAACCCCAGAGGCCAAACCTGGAGAATCAGCTAGAAAGGGCTTGATAATCCTCCCAGACCAGTGCCTTTCAGACCCTTGGAGATTCACTTACTTAGGAGCATCCACTGGGTGCCAGGTATTGGAAAGTGGACCCTGGTTTTAAACAAAATCTTACACAGAACCCCGATATCTAAACACAGAAAAACAAGCTGTTCTGCGGAAGCAAGGCTTGGAGGACCCAGGGGCCAGTCAGCTTCCCCCAGAATGCTCTTGGCCGGTCCCAAGGCACCTCTTCAGGGAGATAGGGCTCGACTAAAAGATGGAGATAGGACCATCATCCTTGTTATAGCTCTGGCACCTAGCACATGATAGATGTTCAATATTTCCTGAATGAGGGGCGCCTGGGTGGTTCAGTTGGTTAAGTGTCTGAATCTTGATTTGGGCTCAGGTCATGATATTAGGGTTATGAGATCAAGCCCAGCATCTGGCTACATGCTGGATGTGGAGCCTGCGTAAGATTCTCTCTCCCTTCCCCCACCTCTTAAAAAAAAATCCTGAATGAATGCAGCAGAGGGTAGGCTGTCTGCAGGAGAGAATTCAGGTAGATGTGTTCAGGGGACTCTATACATTGTGAGGTCGTAAGGCATGCATCGCTTACACATAAAGGTTTCTTAAGCTTTAGATGTGGAATGATGGAAATGTCACTGCAGCTGTCTGGCCAGGGATGAGGGAGCTTCCTAATCAGAGGTGTGTGTGCAGCCTCAGGTTGTAGGGATAAGGCAAGCCCAAACTAGAGAACACTGCTATAGAAAATGTCTTGGGCATTTCATCACAAGAATACAGCCAGCCCACTGCTCTGTTCCTACAGAGGAAGGTGGGTGTCTTAAGAATCACAGACCAACATAAAAACAGCAAATATTTATTCGGTACTGACTACTTACCAGGCATAGTAGTAACCCCTAATGCCATGTAGTGGGCAGAATAATGGCCCACCCAAAGACGTCTGTGTCCCAAACCCTGGAGACTGAGACCACATTATGTTGGATGGCAATGGAAAAAATTAAGGTTGCAGATGGAGTTGAGGTTATAAGGAGCTGGCTTCAAGATGGAGGGATTATGCTGGATTATCTGGTGGGCCCAGTGTAATCACAAAGGTACTTTATAAGCGGGAGGCAGGAGTTGGTGTCAGGGAAGAAGACATGAGGACAGAAGCAAAGGTTGGAGTGATACGAGGGCTCCAAATGCTGTTGCTGTTTTGAAGATGGAAGGAGGCCCTGAGACAAGGAATGTGGGCCATTCTAGAGGCTGGAAAAGCAAGGAAATAGATTCTTCTCTAGAGCCTCCTGGCCTTGATTTTAGCCCAGTGAAACCTGTTTCAGACTTCTGACCTCCAGAACAGTAAGATAAAAAATGTGTGTTGTTTAAGCCACTAAACTTAGGGTCATTTGTCATAGCAGCAAGAGGGCACTAATACAGATGTTCTCACTCTACTTTCACAGCAGCTGTATTGGATGGGTACTTATATTGCTATTTTGCAAATGAGGCTTAGAGAGGTTGACTCATTTGACCGAGAGGTGAGTTGATCCTGACTCTGAAGCCAGCTCTCTTTATCACAGTGCGAGCTGGAGATGGCTTTATGTCTTCATTTCACAAAGGAGAAAACTGAGGCCCTGAGATGTGTCCTCATCTGCCCCATGTCACATGCAAGTTGGGGACTAACCTCAACTGTACCCCACAAGAATGCTGTAGATCAGTGCCTCACAAATAAATGTGCCCACAAGTCACCAGGAATCTTGCTCAGATACAGGTTCTGATTCAGAGGGTCTGGGCTCGGATTCAGAATCCTGCATTTCTAACCAGCTCCCAGGTGCTGGGCTTGGAGTAGCAAGATGTAGATTGTCCTGTGCCCTGCTTTGGGAATCTGAGCAATCCAGAGCCACCAGAGAGCCTTGGGCATTTAGTGAGATAGGGGGACACTAGAGAGGCAGAGAGGGAGCTTTAAAAGAGGGAGACAGGAGCAGATGCCTCACAATTCTGTGGAGAATGAAGTTTAGGGTCTCAGAGGGAAAGGTCTAATGCTATGGGCTCCCCTTGAGAAAAAATGTTACCCAAATGGGATGGTTATTGTTGTCATTTGAAAAGTCATTAGAAACTTGCAGGCATAGGTCTGGCCTCTGCTCTTTTATGGGACAATGCAGGTCAAGGACATTCTTCTGACAGAGACTAAAATATCTATGATTGTGGGAGAAAAAGCAACAGTGTCTATTCCTTGCCGTTTATTTATGTCCTTTTTTTTAAGGGAGTAAAGAGGTAGTCTGCTTATTCTTCAAGAAACATCTCTAAAGTTTTGATAGAATCAAAGGGCTCATGTTACTAACCCTTTCCTCTATCCTCAACCGTGACTGCCTACCCAGTAGCAAGTCCTGGCTGCAAATTCAGGACCAGAAAGGCAGTTCACTTGGTCACTGCATTTGTGGTTTTCTAAGTCTTCATTTTGTGCTTCACGGGGAAAAAAAAATGTATATGTATATATCCCCCCCCCCATATTTGTGTGGGAGCTGATGGGAGATTCTCCCTAACCTACTTTACTGTGATTGGAGAATTTCCAGCTGTCTGTGGCTACCAGAGCTGCCTGAAGGCTAGGAATGTTCCGGTTTCATTTTGAAACCAGACACGCAAGCAAGAAATATCAGCTTTCATTTCAGATATGTGAACTCAGAGGAAGCAAATGTTTGGCTGACTGTTTCCTGGGGTATAGGGTGAAAAATAGGCTTCTTATATGTTTGCAGCGGCTCAAAAAATGGAAAGATTTTTAAACTTACCCGACTTAGCACTATTAACCTTCAGTACTTCCTAATGTAGTTTGAAAATGAAGTTTTAAAGTTTTTTTTTAAGATAAGTTTTTTTGCGTACTTTCTCACCTCTAGGGTTTGCCTCTAAAGATAATGGCAAATCTGGAAAATAATAAAAGACGTCAATTAGTTGTCTGGATCACTCAGCAAGCACTGAGGAGCACTATATAATACAGGAAAGATATTGTGCTAGGTTCTTTGCCTTCAGCAGGGTCCATATGCCCGAAGTGTGACAGGTCTGGACTCTAAGCCCTTTAGTGAAGAGGACTCTTGCCACCTATAGAACTTGATGCTATGGGTGATTTTTAGTTATCAGTGTGAGAAGGTTAAAAAAAATGATTTGGGAACCCTCGTTAGCGTGTTGTCTTGGACAGGCCCCTATTCTTCTCCTTGGATTACTTCTCCACTATCATTTGTGTCCTTATCTGTAAAATATGAAGAATAATACTTCCTCCTAAAAGAAGATAAAATGAGAGGCACAAGATAGGTGCCAAAAAATGGTTTTTTCCCCAAGAGCCAGAAGTAAGCAGACTTTCAAGGATAATAATTTGTGTTGGCTATGGAATGTATTGTGATCTTTCTGCCTTAAATCATCTTTCTGGTTATATATTGCTTTGTCTACCAGTTATATCAGTCTTTACCTCTTTCGTATATATAACTGATGATGGAAGAGGCAGATCCAAATTATGATTTGTAGCAAGCCCTTGTAGTTATAATCCAGAGTGCGTAAATGCATACAAATAAAGGAGAGATGACTGTTTTTAGAAAAAATGGTAAGAAATCAATTTGATTATCCTGGTGAGATGAAACAAAGATTTTAATGAAGAAGAGACCTTCTCTGGTGCCTGCTAGTAAGTGTTAGAGCACAGAAGAGTTGGACTGGTTTCCTTTCTTTCCTGCTTCCCTTCAACACCCAGTGTAGTGTCCCCTCCTGTTCCCCCCTCACCCCCACACACACACACACACACACACACACACACACACACACACACACGTACCTCTCCCTTACCAGCTGGCAGAGAAAGCACTTCCCAGGAAATGCTCCTTCCCTTGCCCTTCCCTCACATCCCTTAAGTCACATAGCTAAAGTCAGCTCTGGGGAGACAGGTGCCAGTCCTCCCCATCCCCCTCCCTGAGGCTGCTTCCTCCCCTCCCCACTCTGGGCAGAGGTTGTCACATGGCATGTCAGGACAGAAGAACTGGAGCACAGTTTTCTGCCTGAGCACCAGTCAGAGGGAATAAACTTGAAGTTGCAGGGTGTCTCCTTTACGCTGGCCCCTCTAAGGCCCTACACATAGGTTCTCATGGTCATAGAGCTTTTTATAAAATTTGCAAGACACATTTTAACCACAACCTGTGAAGATCCTGTTTCTTCTACTCTGATTTCTCTTTCAACAAGCTACCCCATCTGTCAGTGACATTGTGGGATCCCATGGGTGTGCTGGGGGCGAGGGGGTGGGGGGAGTTGAGTTTGAGATACATTTAGTTTGGGTTTAGATGGATATACTTTATGTGTGCGGTAAAGTTATTGCTAGGAATACTCCTATTGCCCAGTTGCTGGGAGTTGTGACAGGCAGATGAAGGGGACAAAGTTCATTTCATGACATTACGTGTCCTACAGCATCTGGCACTGGAAGTATGAGGTGAGTGGAGGAGCAACAAGGTTTGAAATGTTTGGAGCCAGAGGGCAGTCTGTGGAACATTCTGCCAATCATCACTAAATGGAAGATTTAGTTCTCAAAGAAGCCAAGTCAAAATGCAAGTTCTTTCATGTCAGGCATATACTTGAAAATGCAGTATAGACAATTATAATACATTATAGATATTTTTTCTGTATTTTTTGATGGGATTTATATGCAACAACGTTTATCAAAATTCCCGAGTTTGCAGTCGACAAGTCTGAAGCAGTATTACAAAAGCAAGCTGTCTGCAGTAGTTCATAAACAAACAAAAAAGAGAGAGAGAGGTTTCAAAATTTAGAACAAGAATCGTAAAAATGTACATGACTTTACCAATTTTGAACAGGAAACCAGAGAGAAATTTTCTAAACAACCAATTACAAAAAATAAAATTTAATCAACTCTACTAGAGGGAAGACTGAATTATTTTTCTATCTCTCTTTAGAAAATAGGACAAGGGGTGCCTGAGTGACTCAGTTGGTTAAGCGTTTGACTCTTGATTTTGACTCAGGTCATGATCTCAGGGTTGTGGGATTGAGCCAGGCTTGGGCTTCTTGCTCAGTGGGGAGTCTGCTTGCAATTCTCTCCCTCTCCCTCTGCCTCTCCCTGCCCCTACTCACACTCATGCTCCCTCTATCTCTCTAAAATAAATGAATAAATCTTAAAAAAAAAAGAAGAAGAAGAAAATACGACAAAATTTTGTCGCATGGAGAAGTAACCAAAGATTACACATCCAAAACAATATAGGGAGGAAAAAAACATAGAAATGTGTCAGGTGGTTAATTAGTAAAATGTTTTGTAGTTTTTCTGAATTTTTAGATTTTTGGCATTTAACAGTTTTTAAAATGTAATTTATTGTGATGTGTTTTCTCATTCTAAAAAAATATTCTCTTTCATATCTAATTTTGGATGCATTCTTTTGTATTGTTTTTCTTAGAGAGGGTCCCCCAAATCATATAAGTTTTAGGTCCCATAAAACCTGGATCTGCTCCTAGTGCTAAGAATGATTTAAAAATTTCCAAACCTGCAAGAATTCAAAATCAGAGATGCAGAGAGCACAGAAATGGAGACCGAAAATGATGTTCCTGACACACCAGAATGACTCTACTCAGGTGCTCCAGACACAGCCTAGGCTCTGCTTCTCACTGGGAAAGAGAGGGGTTTGGGCTGGGCCACCTATCCAAGGCCTCTCCATCCCCAACAAGGACCCTGCTTGCATCTTTCCAGAGTCGCCATCAAAACCTCTCGTACTCCTTCTTCCCCTTCTTCCCTGATGACCCTGAATTTTTTTTAATTAATTAATTTATTTGACAGAGAGAGAGCACAAGCAGGGGGGTTGCGGAGGAGGGGAAAGGGAGAGGAAGAAGCAGGTTCCCTGCTGGGCAGGGAGCCTGCCACCGCAGGGGCTGGATCCCAGGACCCTGAGATCATGACCTGAGCCGAAGGCAGACATTTAACTGACTAAGCCACCCAGGTGCCCTGAATTTGTATTTTTATAATATTATACATGTCCTAGCTTCAAAAGGCAAATAGCACATTATGTTTACAATGAGGAACAGCAGCTTTCTGCTCCCATTCCCAAACCTGAGGCCTTCTCCCTGTGGGAAACTGCTGATTCTTTTTTTCTAGGTATTTATTTCCATTCTTTACTTAAGTATTTTATATTGCAGTTTATTAGTTTTTTAATTGTAAGCATCATCTGTTGACTTTTTACTATAGAAAGAGACACTTTAGTTCTCTTCTATCTCCCCCTCTACTCTCCACCTTCCAATATGGACATTTCTTAAATGGGGGTTAAATCAATATTTGGTGTTTACATTATTATGAATATGTACACCACTTTTTTTTTTTTTTTTTGGGCAGAGACCTCTCTGTCCTCCTGCTCCAATTTGGACTGATTGCTCCCTGGATCTGTGCCAAGCTTGATTCCACACCTCCCTTCACTACCACCCTGCACTCCCCTTTGCCCACACCCTGTTGGAGCCCCTGCTTCCCTGTTCTCCCTATTTTATGGTTTAATCTCTTACTTAGGCAGAGTATGTCCTTCAGGAACTTCCTGAGAAAGAGTTGGTGGAGGGAAAATTTAAAGCCTTGACTTGCCATTAAATGACTTTGTTCTTTCATATTCGATTGCTAGTTTAGCTAGACACAGAATTCTAGGTTGGAAAAAATTTCCCTCAAAATTCTGAAGACATTTTCCTATTCTCTTCTAGCTGTTGGTGTTGTTGGGAAATCCAATACCATTCTTTCTTAGTTCTGTCTGTAAACTTCCAGGATCTTTTCCTTATTGCCGGTATTCTGAAGCTCCATGGTGACATGTCTTCTTGGGCCTTTTCTCTTTCTTTTTCTGTATCTGAAGATACTTCAGTTCTGGAAAATGTTCTTGTGTTATTTCCTTGATAAACTTATCCTTTCCATTTAGTCTGCCTTTTCTTTCCGGAACACTTAATATTGTTTTATATTTAATACNCTTTCCGGAACGCTTAATATTGTTTTATATTTAATAGAACTCTATTTTATAACAAGAAGAGTTCTAGGCTCTTGGGACATATCAGTGGACTTAAGAGACAAAAATCTCTGCCCTCCTGGAACTTGTTTCCTTGCAGTGGTGGGTTCAAATCTTGACTCTGCCTCTGACTGGCCATGGACAAAACATTTAAACATTTCCTGTCTCAGTTTCCTTATCTCTAAAGTAGAGGTTATAATAGAAAATGCTTCGTAAGGTCGTTTGAGAACTAAATAACTTATTCCATACAAAAGGACTAGAATAATACCTAGCACACAGGAAGAACTATAAACATGTTTGTTATTAACATTATTGCCTGACTAAGCGTGTGAGTCACCACAAATGCAAAATCAAAACCTTAATCCCCTTGTGTAATTTGTCATTGTTAACTTGAAGATAAGCTGGGGCTAGGATCATAGGAGTAGATGAATCATTCCAGTTCTTCCAATCTGGACCAGCTTTCACATTTCAGTCCTAATGTAATGATGTACTGTATCAGTAAGTAAAGAGGTTTCCACTGGCTTAGCCAAAGAGTCCATTTTAATCATTTACCACAAGTATTAAGACTTCAGTTAAACTCATCTTGGGGACTAGAACTGCGGAGGAAGGTCACATTTGATTTTACCATCCTTGGGCTTGGATCTGCAACACTAAATCTACATACCAGGGAAACTTCAGGGTCTTCTCTGATAACCTGAACCTACTCGCCTGGCTCTGCTCCTATCACTTTGAAACCCACGCTACCTCTGGTCCCAGCTCCCACTTTTGAAAGCAGAATGTTATTCAAAGCCCTCCAATCTCCTCAGGAAAAGACTCTAGTTCTCACATCAGAATTTGAACTGCTGTTGGGTTTAGAGACTAAGAAGCTCCAAGGATATGGGATCAGCCCAGAGTATTGAATTGAAAGAAAATAACTCTCTTTCTTATAATGTCATCTAGCAAGCAGAAAAGATCGATTTATTTAGTGAGATGTTCTGGGAAAAGAAAATAATTTTTTAAGGAGTTCTGAGATTTTTAAAAGAATTTCTCTTAAAGTTTTCTCTTTCTTCTGTTTCTGATACATCTCTTATATTCTGGATTTGGGGTATAATTGAAATGTCTAGGCTTGATTGTTGGGAGGAAGTCACTGTCAATTTAGGGGGTGTGAAAAATGGCTCTCTGAGAAATTATGGTTAGCTCCCACATTTTCAGTCCTTGACAACAAGGTCACAAAGAAGGGAAAAGTGGATTAATCCTTTAAAAAAGCATAGAGGAGGAGGTTGAAAAAGAAAGTCAAGTCTCTTGGAAACTTTGGGAATTCCGCCACTTTATCTTTAGGACACAAGGTAATGATGGTGATGACAANATGATCGTGATGACATTCGACGATGATGATGCACTATGCTCACATAAAAGCTTTTCGTCTGTAGGCTCAAAGTGCAACACAACCACTAATTAATCCTGAAGGCAAGATAGACAAATATCATTACCTCCCAATTTACAACATAGGAATCCAGGCAGGAGGAACTAAACCCTTAACCAAGGCCATCTCAGAGTGAAGACTAGAAATGAAATGATGAGTCCCTGCATCCTTACTTTCTACTGGCCACCACAGAGGCGGCTACTGAAGGGCTTTCTTTTATTCCACGGACAGAGCTAGCTCCTTGCTGCATCCAACCCTCTTCTTTACATTGTTCAGTGAGGGCAGGGAGGAGACCTGGTAGAACGATGTCTCCACCACAGAATGGTTTTGAGGGCTGCCATATCTCCCACCATGGCAACAAGAGTGTGGAAGGTGTGCATGAAACCCTATAATCGTGGGGCACCTGAGTGGATCAGATGGTTCAGCATCTGCCTTCGGCTCAGTTCATGATCCTGGGGTCCTAGGATCGAGCCCCGCATCGGGTTCCCTGCTCAGCGGAGAGCCTGCTTCTCCCTCTCCCTCTGCTGTTCCCCCTGCTTGTGTCTCTCACTCTCTCTTTCAAATAAATAAATAAAATCTTAAAAAAAAAAAAAAGAAATCCTATAATCAACTTGAAGGCAAGAACTGTAACTCACACTTTACACCATCTATTATACCCAGCATAGAGTCCAACCATAGATCTTCGCTGTTTTATTTCTTGATTAATAGTACTCTTCTTTGGCAGGGAAAAGAGATTTCTTTTTTCTCCAAAGTCTATTGACTTAGTTTAATTTTCTTGTTTCAAGAAGGAATTTAAGGAGTGTGGCAGAGATAGTAGCTGACCACCAAGGATCTGTCTTCCCTCCCACGTAGAGTTGTTTTGGGGAAGTGGCTGCCCAATTGGGAACAGTATTTCCCAGCACTTTGTGTCTGGCTGACTAGTTCTGGCCAATGTAATGTGAGAGGAAATGGTGTGTGTCATTTCCAGGCTGAAAGAGTTCAGTATCTGATGTGTTTCCCATCTTTCTAGCTCTGGTAGCCACCATAGGACTATGTGTGGAAGATGGCAGAGCTAAAGAAGTTAGTCTCCTGTGATCCCCACTTGGAGGGGAATCATCAAGTCATATCCACATTAGACTCCAAGTAAGTGAAAAGTCAACCTCTTTTATTGTATTGAGATTTGGAGTCATTTTTGACTGCAGTTAGCTTACTCTAATACAGGGATAAACAACTTAGAGATGAAGCAATTAGGGCAAGGGAAAGGAAGGGTAGGGAACTAAGATGAACACAAGTGCAAAGTATTACAGAAAAATGCATGCTATAAGGTGTTATACAAGTTGTTGGAAATGTGCAAAATATTTGGCTTTGAGTTTTCCAGCATCCACGGCAAAGAGAGGAATTCTACGAGCTACAAGATTCACAATGCCCAGAAGAGAAACACATGTTAACGCTCAGGAGAATTATATATTTTTCTGGTTCTTTAAACTGAGAAACATTTCTCCTATGAGCATGAGAAAGGGGATCAGTGCTATCAGCTGCATGGGGCTACATCCTTAATAACATCTGTACAGTGGCTATCACAGAAACCTTCCTGTAGCTGATGTAACATCCCTCGATGCAAAAAGTGGCAGTAAATGAAAAGGTAGTTCAGAAATAGCACTTTTAAGAGAGACCAAGATAATGTAGTGCACAAGGGCAGCTCTTGAATGGTCTGGCTTAATCCAATGTCCAATGAGCCCAACGTCATCATGCTGCAAGAACACAGCCTGACTGGCTTGTTGAGTGGATGGTCCTGGTGTGGATGTTCATTCAGTTTCCATATCTCAAGGGCAGCGATGGGAAGGAAATCGAGGCCACACCTACTGAGGTCACCCTTGGTTTCCTAAGGTCTACAGGTGTGGATGAGAAACATCTGGCCAGGAAGCCAGCCTGCCAGAATCCCCAGAGTGAGTGCACTCAGCCACGCCATCAGGAAAGAGGAAGGTCCGCAACAGTATTCAGGCCAGCACTCAAATTCTTCAAGTTTGCAGAGCGGTGAACCGCTTCATACATCCGCCCTGCCAAGGGTCTTCACAATGAGGTAGATTACATCCTTCACGAGACCAGGTGTTTAACCCTGCCAGCAGAGATAACGCCTCTCCCTCCAAAAGAAGTTAACTGTTCTAAGGGGAAGAGATGTATCGTGGGGAATGGCTTGACTTCTTCCAAAAAGCATGTTGTCCATTTGCCTAGTGGGAAAGAGAGGTGCATGCGTGTCCCAAGAGCTCAAAAGCCATTTCGCTCCTGTCCTTCCCTCGCCCCTTTCCTGCCTCCTTCCCTTCCCCTCCCTTTAAGACGCAGATTGGAAATAATACATTAACTATAACCACAGGCAGTGTATTTATCAGTGATATTTATTTACAGAGGCTGATGGCAACTAAATGCAATGTCTTTTTCTTCTTTTTGAAGTTCTTCATGGGACTTCCTTTTTCTCAACAAACATTTAATGAGCAAGTCCACGACACTGGTATAGCAGAGTCAGTTAAAAACTTGAGCTTCTGGCTCAGTGGATCTAGGTTTGATCCCATCCGCTCTTATTACTTTTGCAAACCCATAACCTCTCTAAGCTTTGGCTTCCTCACAT
Source organism: Ailuropoda melanoleuca (assembly GCF_002007445.2). Taxonomy (NCBI): domain Eukaryota; kingdom Metazoa; phylum Chordata; class Mammalia; order Carnivora; family Ursidae; genus Ailuropoda; species Ailuropoda melanoleuca. The sequence continues at coordinate 83,552,506 of NC_048224.1, read as the reverse complement.
GATTTCCTGATAGTTTTAGGGGAGATAATGAAGCAAAATGCCCTGTAGGAGTAACTGAGGTTGCTGCTCATTAGTGTCCTTTCTCTCCAGGTTTACACACACTCTCTCTCTATACATACATACATTCACACAAATACATATATATATTCACACACATATACATACACACACACACATACATTCAAACAAATATATATTCACACACATATATACATTTACACAAATACATATATATTCACAAAATATATATATTCATTATATATTGTGTGTGTGTGAGAGAGAGAGAGAGACAGAGAGGGAGGGAAAGAAAGGGAGAAAGAGAGAGAGATTCCTGGTCTTTGATGAATTCAATCACTCTATTATTTGAGGGATAAGAAAGACCCTTCTCTGTTTCCTGAGAATATTGTAAGACATACATTAATTTTTCTAAACGTGGTGGAATTGAATTGGTTTTATTTTAAGAATTTGTGTGAATTTCAGACTGCCTTCAAGAGTCTGGTCTGAAGAAACCATAGGTATCTGAAAAAAAAAAAGCACCAACCAAGCAAGAATCCAAACACTAAGCTAAAGCTCTGTGTCTTACCATCTTTTTGATACTTGTATGCTTTAGAGCCCCTTCCTAGATATTAATTCCTCCGGGGAGAGCGTGTATGGGGGTGATATTTTCCCTCTTCAGCTAATTTCTCATCCTTACAGCTTCAAAACCAGTATCACACCCAAGGATCCCCAAGCCTCCCTGCGTCTGACCACGGAGGGAGCGCCTGGCAGCTCCTGGCAGCGCACCTTCTTGAGGGCACAGGTGATTCTGGGCCGTCCCAGGCTGCTGCTGAGGCAGGGGAGGTGGGTTTTCACCTTCAGAGCTCCCCCTTGAGACCTCTCTGGCATCTCTGAGGCTAACCCTCTACTTACAGCAGGTGAAGCAAGTCAAGGAAGAAACTCCTGGAGAATGGATGGAAGCCCTTCCTGCCCCTCCTCTCACCCTCCTGACTTATGCAACACTCAGGCAATGCCTCCATTTTAAGGTGGGCTAGGGCTGAGTTTTCCAGTTAACAATAAACTGGAAACAACTTTTCAGTAAACTTCCAATTTCACGGTCTCTTTCTTCAGTGCCAGAATGACAGCATTGGTTTCTGGGACCCTGAAGCCTGTGCATAATACACACTGCCTTTACCTGTGTCTTAGACCGTTCAGGCTGCTATAGACTTAGTGCCTTAGACAATAGAGATTTACTTCTCACAGATCTAGAGGCCGGCAAGTCCAAGATCAAGGCGCTACAGGTACAATGTCTCGTGAGAACCTGCTTCCTAGTGAGTCGATGTCCCTCTTCTCACTGTGTTCTCACATCATGGAAGGGGCAATGAGTTTTCTGGGGTCTCTTTTATAAGGGCATGAATCTCATTCATGAGGGTTTCACCCTCATGAACATATAGGAAAAGTGACATCTCTCAAAGGCCCCACCTTCTAATACCATCGCACCAAGGGTTAGAATTCCAACATATGGATGGGGGGGGCACATAAATATTCAGCCCATTGCACCCTGGTACCAGGGTCCTGGTGTTACCATCTGGATATAGGAAGCCAGTGGTTTAGTCTGGAATAAGCCAGGGCCCAAATAAGTCAGCTTGGGAGTGGGTCAGCATCACAACTGTCTGCTCTGAGAATGTGAAGAGAAAGAGCACAGCTAAGTCCATGATACCATGCAGGGTGGACACTTGTGTCCTGTAAATTCAAAAATAGAGTGTGTCTTTATTAATTTAGTCAGCTGCCTGACCTTCGCTGTTCATTTCTCAGTCTGCCTTTCCCTCTGTGCTGGTGTTTACTACACATGGTAAACTCACCAAGAGCTGCCGGCTGTTTTGTTTGCTCCAGGAAATGTCATGTGAATACGGGCGTTTAATCAATAACTCTTTGCCTTTGGTGGTGGTGATGACAGATTCTTTCTGGCGGGTTATACAGTTCCTGATATAGTAAGCCTTTTATTTTTGCAGTTAATTGTATGCTTAAATGTATGCGCTTACACATATATTTATAATATGTACATATACACTGTACGTAGTATACACAGACTTACATATATACACATGTACACATATATACATACACACATGCACACGAGTACTTTGAGATGCTCCCAATTTTAGAAAAAACAAGGACTGGTTGGTGGTGGAGAGCAATCTGGGGCTTTTATTGTATATTTCATTTGTAACTTTCAGTCCTTTGAAAGTATCAGGTCCCTTGTAATTGACACTCTGGGGGGCACAGGGATGGGGAAGGGCAGCTGGAAGAAGGGCTGAGCGGGGGCCATGGATTTCCTTTCACACCTGCCCAGGCGGTTCAGCAACAGCTGCAGAGCCCACCATGTGGAAAAGCTGCCTCCTTCTCCTGTCCCTCACGCTGGAATTCCTTCTACAGGAGCATAATCTTTTATTTCAATTCCAGTTAAACAAATAACCCAGTGCCCCAGTGGAGGCAAAAAACACCCCCATGATAAAACTTGCCTGAAGGCATGTTCTACCTCCAGAAAGAGAAGTGTGTAGACTTTCTGCTGGGGCGGAAGGAGGGGCCGCTACAGGGACCCCGGGTGCCTTTCTGGAAAGAGGAACTGAGAGCCTCAGAGTCACAGCTCATGACGTCATGCTTTTTCTTAGAGCCTGATCTCCCTTCCCTGTCTCATCTTTGAAAGAAACTTTCAACAGCTGGCACAGCAATGTTCAAGGTGAATCATGGATTCTTTGTGTGCTTCACCTGGGCTTTAATTTTTTGGCCATTTATTCAAAGCCTGGCAATAATTAACCAACAATAAGGAAATGACAGAATTTTATTAGAGGAACGCATCAGAAAATAATTTTCTGGAGTCACAGAGAGAACTGTAAACAGCTGAAGTCACACTCGAGCTATTTTGTGTCACCCGGTGCAAAGTCCTTTTCAGTTAAGAGATGGCACCTGCCCTTCCTGAGGACTGTTGGACTCACGCAGTCCACGCGAGCACGTGTCAGGGACCTGGGGAACCCCACGACTGAGTCTGGTAGACCTGCATTGTCCTGTTGTGCAAGCAAAAGCTTCCCTGGAGCTGGAAATAGTGTAACTGCTCTTCCATCACTTTTTGAACTCCCACTTGGTGTTGGGAACGACTAGACTCCGCAAAAGAGAAATCAGAAAAAAACAAAAAGCAGAAATCATATGGTGTTAGCCCTAGAAACCTGTACCTGACACAGAGGCCTTTCCAGTTTCCATTCTGGTCAAACAGCTACCCCTCTCAAGGACCAACATTGAAGCTTATTCTTACTCTAATTAAAATTGCCTGAGGCAAAAGAGGAAAGTTTGTCTAGAAACAACTTCGAGAAGAAACCCCCACAAAAGTCTTTTTACAGCCTCACAACATTTTACCAATGCTGCCCTCTGCAGAGCAAACCTAGAATCTCAACTCAGCAGTGTGTGCAAACTTCTCAACATTGGGTAGTTTGCAGAGAACCTGAAGGTCCACAGGGCTTCAGACTTCGCTCAAAACCCCCCTAAAATAATTAAGAATGATCATGTGCCCTCTTGCATGGTTTTTAAAAACATAGACATATGAATTTGTATCATCAATTTCATAGCTGTGAAGGATGAACGTTCCTACATATGTTATGTGCTTTATTTACATCGTGGCAGACTGAGCTGATCAAATTTATGAAAAATGCCTTCTGTAGCACCTCACGGTAAATACAGTGCTCATTGCCAAACCAATCAATCAAACTAGAATAGCTTTTCAACAGGAAAAAAGTTTGATCGTTCTCCGTTCAATGTGACTGTGCTTTGGTGGCCATGACTGTATTCTTGCGCTCTGACCTGGAGGCAGGAGAGTAGCTGGGGCAGGCACGGGTGATCGGCCTCTGACTTGGTTGTCTATATCCATACTGGGAGCTTTGGCTAGCAGTCCACAAGATGGGAACCCTCCTGACCTGTCAGAATGAGCAGACTGCTGCTGGAAATGGCATTTACCTTTTGCTAAGTAGCTCCTGGGGACCAAAACGTATCTTCAAGACCTCAAGAGAGAGAAGGAAGACTTATTTTCTAGGAGGCCTAATCTTTTTTTAAATTCTTTTATTTATATTTATTTATTTGAGAGAGCACAAAGGTGGAGAAGCAGAGGGAGAGGGAGAAGCAGGCTCCCCGTTGAGCAGAGAGCCTGACATGGGGTTCCATCTGAGGACCCTGGGATCATGACCTGAGCTGAAGGCAGACACTTGACTGACTGAGCCACCCAGGTGCTCCCAGAAGGCCTGATCTTTAAAAAAATTGACAGAGACACATCATGGTCCTGCACTCTAGGCAACCCTGAAGCAAAGCCCTTTTCTGTTAAAGGAGTAGAGCAAGAGTGGAGGGATAAACAGAACCACCTGATCCTGGCTGTGGCCAGAGTGGGGCTCTCAGGTGAATGAAGTCAGTCACCTGTACACTGCAGGACTTTACCCCTTAGGATACTCTATGGAAATCATTTTCTATGTCTTTGACTTCGGTGTTCCTAAAACCAGTTGCCCGAGAAGGTGCCTTGGGTGGCTCTATCCATGGGCCGCCCACTCACTTCTTGTCTTCACCTGCCTTCCACAATCCTCTTCTCCCACCTAACAAAAGAAAGACATGCACCTTTTATCATCTTGCGTTTGACTACATACACCATCCTGGTTGTGAGAATGTGCACCAGACAACAGCACCAGAAGAAAATTCGGATCTAAGAGGAGGAGTTGCAGGAGAGCAAAACAAGAGGAGCCGTCTTCTTTCCTTCTTGAAGGAAATGCTAACGGGCTTGGGGTGGAAGATGTGAAGATGACCTTCTGTCTGCCTTGGAGCGCCTTGAATGCCAGACTAAGACATTCTAAGTATTGCACTGCCTGACAACAGTCTGCTTTTCCAGGCTCAGCACCTGCTGTAGTCTGCATTCTACTGATGGGAATAGAATGTGCTTCTCCACACACCCTGTGCCCTTCCCTCTATCTGACTTGCCTTGACCTTCAACTTGGTCTATCAAAATCACTTTCAAGGCTCAAGTACTGTTTCCTGATTATTCCCTAGTACAAGCCTCTCTCCTTTCTCTTAATCCTATAACATTCTGTACTCTTAGGGCATGTATTATATTTTGCCTAGTGCTATAATTATTTAACTTCACGTCTCATGGTTCTTTGAGGAGAGAGAGAGGTAAATTCATCTTTGTATTTCCCGGTTATCTAGTTCAAGATCTGGTATAGAGCAGGTACTCTGAAAATATTTCAGGTCCCAGGTCCATCCCAGGTTGTGTGAGTTTATAAAATATACCTTCCAAGTAAATACAGATTCGTGTTCTCTGATCAAAGAAAGAACTTCTTCTGATCACACATCTAAAGAATGTCAGGGTGAGTTTGAAACTTAGTAGCGTCTGGAGTTCCAGCAAAAAGTATCTGTGAGGGTAAGGAAATTATGAATGTGATTGGGGATTTTTGTCATGCATAAAGGAAAAACAGGAAGCTCAGTCTGGGCTCATGCATTTCCCCCCTCTCTTGTAGGAGATATTCTGTTGATGACCCGGATTCATTTGTTGATTGAAATAGTCTTTAAAATACACCAAGTATCAAATATCTTTGGGAATGTTTCCAAATCCTATCAAAGACACGGAAACATAAAAAGATAAGCAGACATCAAACTTCATGTAACTCCTGAAGCATATTGGAATCCCCAGTTAAATGTATGGCTGAAACTGAAATGATGGTCCTACCATCACTTAATGGAGACAGAATAAATGAAAAATAGAACAAGGGATGAAAAAGTTGCACCTAAATCATATCTAAATTGGCAGGGACCAAGCTCGTTTTGATATTCATAAATCTGCAAATAAATAGAGTGGCTGGAATGGTTCTGCAGGATAGTAGTTTTCCAAAGCAAATCAATTCAGACAAACCAAAGAATTCAGAAGATTGTCTTACAGACGATGCATAAAGAATTGTGCCTCTGGAAAAATGTGGTTCTATTTTACCCTGTAAGAACGAAAGTCTTAGCTATCAAGTGGGAGAGCAAATTCTTGAATGGAAATGTGTGTCAAGGCTCATGGTACGGCACGACAATTTCTGCCTGGGGGCTTCTTGTTAGATCCGCTGGTAACCAGCTGAATGACTTTGCCCAAAAATCTGGCCATTTTTATACTTTAAAAATTGAACATTGGACAATGAGTGCAGACAGAAGATAGGAAACTTTGGACTGCTAATTAGTCTTATTGGAGAGTCACCCATTCTTTTTTTTTTTTTTTTTTTTTAAGATTTTATTTATTTATTTGAGGGAGAAAGAGCACGGGGGCGGGGGGCAGAGGGAGAGGGAGAAGCAGGCTCCCTGCTGAGCAGGGAGCCTGACAGGGAGCTCCACCCTGGGAATCCAGGATTTGACCTGAACCGAAAGCGAACACTTAACTGACAGAGCCACCTAGGTGCCCTGAGGAGTCACCCATCCTTTAGATGCTGAAGTTTAGAGAATTCATCTACCAAGTCTCTTACCCAACCTGCCCTTCCTCATTGAGCACCTACTACAAGCTCTGCACACCGGGCACCTGAGTAGAGTAGTTGGCAGCCAGGGTGTTCCCATGGAAACCAGTTCTACTCCAGGAGAGTTTTCCAGTCTGGCTGTAAATTGGGGTTAGCGAGGGCAGCCTCAATCCCGCTAAGAAACAAAGCCAGCCTTTCAGAGGAGTGAGAAGCTGGTGCATTACCACATGCTTTTCCAACATCCTCTATAAAAACCCTTTGTGGTGCTCACTGGATGACCTCTCACCGACCTTTCTCTTATGTTCTAAATGCCATTCTCATGCCAAGCTTGATGAGGGTTTTTATTCTTTCTGCAATAGTAGGGTTGTCAGATTTAGCAAATAAAGACATAGGACATCTGGTTAAATTTGAAGTCCAGATAAAAAACAAAGAATTTTTTAATATACAACACACGGGACATAGTTATACTAAAAACTATTCTTTCTCTATCTGAGACTGACTATAATGGGATATCTTGTGGGCAATTCTATACAGGGATTCAAATGTCCTAATTTTCACATCCATTGTCTTTGCTGTTTATCCCTCATATCAGGAAATAATGCGGCACAACCAGGAACTACTTTAGTTACCTAAAAAGGACATGCACTATGCCTCCTGAAAAAAATTATGAATAACACATAATAGGTACACTGTTTATTAATGAGCGTTCTGAAGGTTGTCTAGTCTCTCCTCTGATGTGAGAAGTATTTCCTTTTAGTCTTTACCTCTTTGTTTCCACCTCTGGCACCACTTGTCTCACTTTCTTCAATAAAAAAAAGGAAAAATCCTTTATTTCACCTCTGTAATGTGAAGCACAGCGGTTCTCAAATCCTTTAGCTATATAGTGTTTGTACTCCCACGGGTTCTGAATCCAATCATGGAACAGCCACCCTGTACCTACCCTGGGTTTCTGTTGCTGAGTAGTGCTTGTATGAAGTAAAGATGACCTTCACATTTCAGTTTAAATATTTGGAACAGACACTTTGTTTTCTTTTCTTTTCTTTCCTTTTTCGTTTTCTTTTTTTTAATTAGCATAGTAATGGGGGGGCAGTCTAGGGATCAGCAACAACCCATGTCTTCATGGCTCACTTTCGGGTACTTCTGTTTTTAACTATCGTCAGCACGCAACACTTCCTTCCGAGGGTTTGCATGTGTGCTGGGCAGCTCCTCGGGGCTGGCGGCCTCACACTGCCTGGGACACAGGCTGAAGGCAAGTCCTTGACAAATTGTGTTTGGAGACACAGCATTTAAACTTCCATCATTGACAAAAAATTTTTAAGAAACCCCAAAAAACAAAACAAAACAAAAAAAACCCACTTCCATTATTGTGTAGTTAGGGAGTTTAGGGATGAGGGCCTAAGGGGGGGGGGTGGACCTGCCCTTTGTTTTACTCATCTCATTTAATCTTCGTGGGGCCGCAGATGAGGCACAGATAGCTGAGTCGGGGATTCAAATCTTTGGATTCTGGCTTCCCTGCTCTCATCATTTTTTTTTTCCTCCTGGAGGTTTCCCATGGCTATAATTTAATTTCCTTTATGCAGCAGCTGAAAATAATAACATATTTTCTATAATCCCTTGTGTGTGTGTTTGGGGGGGGTAAACAAATACACGCTGTTTGTTTAACAAATATTGCAAATCTCCAGAAGAATACAAAGTAGAGGTGTCTGCATCTCTGACTTCTTTTCTGTTTCCCCAGTGGCACTATTTCCCGAGGTAACCACTCTGAACAGTTTGGGGCCCAGTCCCAGTGTTTATTGTGGACATGAATTCCTTGGTGCTTTCTGTCTCTTCATCAATTTCTGCCACAGGCCTGCCTTTCCTTCACTGGGTGATTTCTTCACAGCTTTCCAGTGTGTTAGAGAAGCCCAAAGGGTGTGGCGCTGGTGTCGCGCCAGCCTGGGTATTTAATCCATCCTTGCACGGTCTCTCATTTACTTCGGGAAAAGTCTCTCCTTCACTGAGGAGACTTCTTTCTTGATCTGGGAGTGTTTTTTTTGGCTGGGGGAGAACGTGGGTGTGGCGGTGGATAGGAGGGTTAGGAAAGGTGGAAAGAAAGATCACCGTGTTGGAATAAATGAGTGGGCCTTCCTTCAGAATAATTTCCCTGGGTGATAGGTCCTGAGGTTTAAGAGGACTGTTGCAAGATTTTACTGCAGCCCAAATAATTTATCTCAAACAAAGTGCACCAGGGGTTTAGCTTTCTGGCTTTCATGGTAGGATTTGTCAGGGTAGCTTAGTGTTTTGATTAATTAGCTTAAAGCTGGGATTCTATATAAATACAAATTGTCACCTCCCCCACCTCCTGAGTCCCTCTTAGGCACAGAAATGGGTAACGGCCGAGGAAAATGAGGTGAGTTGGAATTACTGGCTGGCTGTGACTTCACCGAGTTTCGTCTCTCAGAGGGTTACTATCCATCCAAGTTGCAGGCTCGGCCTTCGCCATCCAGGCCGGCTCATGAGACTAATGGAATAGGAACGCAGGGCTCCAATAAGGCAAAATGTGTCATCAAAATTCTGATCTTCGTAGATACAAAGGAACATGTACTTACAGAGTTCTCCAGTGGTTTGGACTCTGACTTCATGCTCACTGGTCATTGATGCTTATTTTCCAGGCAAAGCAGAGTGAGATGGAGAAGGGAGGACTCACAGGGTGGCCCGAGCAGGTGCAGACTGGCTCCGTCTGGAAGCGGTGGATGGGTAGGCAGAAAGAGCCAGGCTTGGGGGTCATAGGTCCCTGCCATTGATGGCTGGGTGAACTTTGGCACGAAACCTAATCTCTGGGGCCACTGGAAGTTAGTGGATGTGAGGCTCTCCTCCCTGGATTTGTCTGCAAATTCCTTAGCACATTGCACATAATAACTGCCGAACAAAGACCAGGTAATATGTGGCCATTACTTTGTCCCATCTGGGTTTTATCATTTCTTTGCTTTTGACACTTTTCTCTCAGAACCTGCAGAGGGTGGCAGAACGCTGTGGTAGGCTCTCCCTTCTTGCTGCCTCAGGTTCTCAAGGGGCCATCTCCCTGTTAGGGGCAACAGGCATAGGGCAAAAAGCCCGTGAGACTTTCAGGGGCCCGTGATAATATTTTAATTTCTCTTAAAATCAGAAGAAAAAACCCCACATGTTAATGAATACATAACAATGAATCCAGCCTGCATTATATTGATCCTTATACTGGTGCAGTCGTCAGATAAAATGTTTAGTACTTTTTTTTTTTTCCATGGAGGAAGAAGGGTCTTGGAAGGCAAAAGAGGCTTGAGCCCTCAAATCATGATGCAAACCTGGAGGTTTTGGAACTCACTTCAGGTTGTCAGTTGGCAGCCAGAGCTGCCTTTTGGCAAAGGCCAGAAGGGCTGAGCCACCAAAATCCCTTGTTCGTGGGGATTTAGGAGACACCCTTTATCAGCTACGGAAAAGCACATGCACCTTTTTCTGGAGAAAACCTTCAGTGCCTGGATGAGCAGAGTAAACAGCCTCTGTTTGCCCAGGTGACTTACTGGGTAGGAGTCTGAAGGGAGGCCTTCAGAGATGATGAGCTGCCCTGAATTCAGTGTTTGGGATGAAGGGGGCCACACAAGGACCCTTTTCAAATAGCTAAAGTGTGCATCTTAGATCCTATATCCTTTTTGACACCAGGATTTGTATTTATTTATTTTTAAAGATCTTATTTATATATGAGAGAAAGAGAGAGGGAGAGCACAAGCAGGGGGAGCAGCAGGCAGAGGGAAAGGCAGGCTTCTTGCTGAGCAAGGGGCCCAATGTGGGACTTGATCCAAGGATCCTGGGATCATAACCTGAGCTGAAAGCAGACGCTTAACCAACTTAGCCACCCAGGCATCCCAATGCCAGGATTTTTAAAGGCAGTCTCTTCATAATGTACCACATTCCCTAGCCTTTTCTTTGCATTTTTAACTTTTATTAGTGGAATGTACATGCACAGACACACAGACAACCTCCCCCCCACACACACACACAGCCTAATGGTCGTAAAGATTAAAACAAATATCAACAGTGTCTTGTTTCACATTTGTCTCTCTGCCTCCTTATTCCTACTCCCTGAAGGCAATCACCTTCAACCCTCCTAAACCCCTTCTATTTTTCTGGTATTTAACTCCATATTTCTAAGGAATATAAACATACTGCTATTTCCTGACTCATCAGACAGTAGCTATTGTCCTGTTTGGAGAGATGAAGACTTAGCTGCCATACACCTGCACCTCATTTCTTCTCTCTCCCCCAGCTACCAATAACATGATATAAAAATTTTTATTCAATCTACATTTAGAAATTTCATTATTAGCACTATGGGAATGTCCACCACTGAGCCAACCATTATATCCCCTTTCTTATATCATATTTAGATTCTCCAGAAGTTAATATTTGCCTCACTTTAAATATTGGTTTAGTTATCATTTTGTACCGCTCTTAAATTCTTCCTAAAGTGTCCAAGGAATGTGTAAACTATGATCAAAAGCATCATGTAAGTTACCTGTTGCTCTCATCCCTCTGGAGCCCTGCTAGAACATGGAGTGGGCTTACTGTCCACTCTGCTGGTCTCCTGGCATTCCTTCCCATGGCTCTACTACGTGGGATCATGGGGTTCCAGATCCACTGATCACCCCTTTTTTCTGTTTCCACTCTTTCCCCTTCTTCTCATATTTACTCTTATGATGGTAGCTTCTTTTGGAAGCATACCAGAGACATAAATTTTTTCAAGTCATTCTGCATCTGAAAATGTCTTAATTCTGCATATTTTCTTGACAGATTAGCTTCCTAGATTTTTAAACCATTTTTCTTCCAGTGTTGTTGAGACGTCCAAAGCAATTCTGATGTTTAGTCCTTTATATTTGATTGTGTTTCCTTTCTGGAAGCTTTTAGGACATTCTCTCTATCCCAGGAGTTCTGAAACCTCATAACCCCTCATGGGTCTTTTTCACTCATTGTGTTGGCCATTTGGTGGGCTCCTTTCAACTTAGAGACTTCTTTCCTTCAGCTCTGTTAGATGTTCTCGTACTTGTCTTTAACATGTTCCTCCTTCTCTTGTTTTTCAATTCTCCCTTTGTAGATCTCCTATTAGTCAGATATGTTCCACCTGGTAGCAATCCTCTAATTTTCTTATATTTTTCCCCTCCCTGTCTTATTGTGCTTCCTTCTGGGTCATATTACCTTTATCTGCCGAGTGTTCTCTTCACAGAAAAGTCTCTAAATCTCAAAAATCTTTTATCATCTTCTAAAAAATGTGGACATTCCTTGTCCATCATTGTTTCCTCTTGTGTTCTCTTTACCTCTGTGGATTTATACCTTTTAATTCCTTGATCGTCACGTTGGTGGTTGTTTGCAGAAGGTGGATTTGGGGGAATGTACAGGTAGGGATAGGACAGGAAGCACCTGCTTTCAACACACACTGGACTCTGATGATGAGATAAATCGAGATAAACCGAGATAAACCAGCTGGGGTTTCGCTCCCGCCAAGGCCCAGTGCCAGCTCAGCCAGCCAGAGGCCTGGGCAGAGGCAAGCCTGAGGCTGTGCAAGATCGCCACGCTCCCGGGGGATTTCTGCGCCATCCTGAGGCTGGAACTGCCCTCTTAGCATCTGCACCAGGAAGAAAGACAGCTTCTCAGACAGCAGTTTCACCCAACTCACTGCGCTCCTCAAGTTCTGTTTTCTTCAAGGAGGTGCAGGGAGGAGGGTCCTTTTCCTTGAGTCATAGCCTCCTAACAATGGGCCCTCCTGTGCTCTGATCCTCTGCAAACACACACACACACACCGCATGCACTACATACACACACACACACAATGCCCTATACACACACAATACATACATACACACTGCACACACACACACACAGGCATACACACACCCTCCTTTTAACCAACATAATAGCAAAACAATATATTTTTTCATTTGCTCATTCAGTGATCAATTATTAAGACCCTAGTAAGTACCAGGCCTGTTCTAGATTCTGGACATTTGTGATGAACAAAAGACAACAAAGAGCTTACTTTTTGTGGGAGAAAAACAATGAATGTAAAAGCAAATAAAAATAATGTAACACAATATGCAGCTGTGGTAAGTGTTATGAAATGAAACAAAGCAAGGTTTGGAGACTAGGGATTAGACCATGGGGTGGGGCTAGATAAGGTACATAAGGAAGATTAGGAAGGCCTTTCACCTCCTCAGGTCATCTGCGAGCCAAGTTCCTTATGAGTTAATTTCCGCAATTTCCAACCTTACCTCTTTAAATGCCAAAAAAGTTTTCATTCTAACTAGTTTTGACTGAAATCAACTTTAAATGCACTCTACACCTCTGCCTCATAATGCAGGAATCCAGCGTCTTTTCTTAATAAAAGATTCGATTACTGGGAATCCCTGGTCGTGCCCTGGGCTAGGATATAGGCCAGCAGTTCTCAGAGTGTGTCCCTGGACGAGCAGCATCAATAACCCCCAGAACCTGTTCGAAATGCACATCCTCAGACCCCACTCCAGACCCACTGGATCTGCAACTCAGAGTGGCGTCCAGTAACCCTGTTTAACAAGCCCTCCGGGTGATTCCGATGCCCACCGGGGCCTGATATGGGGCTGCCAGCAGTGGCTGTGATGGTGGGCAGCATCTTTGCCCCATCCGCAAGGGGTGCTGCCTCCTTCCTGTGGGTTCTGTCTCACCAAGGGTTGTCAGCGTTCATTTGCCGTGGCTGGCATCAGAATGTCTCTGTCTAGTTTGGATTCCCTTCACATTTGCTGCTTCTAATCAGCCCTGTGCTGAGAAACCAGATCACCAGCCATAACTTCATGATGCAAAGACTAGGAATAAATTCGAGGGCTGCCTGTTGTTAGTAATTTGATCGTTCACCATCATGGCATTGGCTGGTGGAGAGAACACAGGCCTCTGGCGTCAGAGAGACCTGGATTTCAGTCCAGAACCCCACCCGTGCAGGGAGTTTGACAGCTACTCTGTACCTATCCCAGTTATGCATTCTGGAAAGGGGAATTAATTACAGGATGGGTCAGAACCACACTGGCCCCACTGTGAGATAAATCTGAACTAAAATGTCATTGATCCCCTGACCTCTGTAAGCTTCCACTCTGACTGGTGGACCTCAGTGAGGTTTGGAGCCCACTAGAATTAGTGTCAGTTAAGAGTTAGTGTCCAGTCTGATTATTTCCTTTTCTCCAGTGCACAGTCACCCTGGTCAATGGCCAAAGTTCCCCTGAGGAGAAGGCTGGGATGAAAGTTAATAATGCAAATTTTTAGCAGTGTAGCAGGGTCCTTTCTCAGGGGGATATAACCTCCCATCTTACTTGTTGCAGAGTCTTGCTGGAGTTACAGCAAGAATTGTCTAGAACCAGTGACATGCTCAGTAAGTGCTGGGACATACGAGGGAGGGACTGATCAAGGTGTGATGTGTTTTGTTGCACGTCATTGTCTCTCAGAAAAATTTACTCGATCTTTATCCTGTTTTAAGAAACAGCCTTCAAAATATTTTTGTGATATATCACATATCATGCAATTCATTCATTTAAACCACACCATTTAATGACTTTTAGTGTGTTCCCAAAATTGTACATCCATCACATAATCAACTTTAGCAATTTTTTATTACCCTAACAAAGAAATGATACATCCTAAGCCATCACACTTCCCACAATCTCCTTACTGCCCCTAGCCCCAAGCAACCACTAATCTATTTTCTATCCCTATAGATTTTCCTATTCTGGACATTTCATATAAATGGTATTCTACAGAATGTGGTCCTTTGTAACTGGCTTCTTTCACTTAGCATAATGTTTTTGAAATCCATCCATGTTGAATAGCATATATTAGTTACTTCATATTTTTACTGCCACGTAATATTTCATTGTATGGATATATCACATTTCATTTATTTATCAACTGATGAATTGGGTGTTGGGTTTTTTTTTTAACTTTTTGGCCATTATGAATGATGCTGCTATCAATATTTATGTCCAAATTTTTATACGGATGTATGTTGCTATGGACTGAATATTTGTGTTCCCCTAAATTCATATGTTGAAGCCCTAACTCCCAATGTGATGGTGTTAGGGGGTGATTAGGTCATGAGGGTGGAGCCCTCACGAATGGGATTAGCGCTCTTATAAGAAGAGGAAGAAACCAAGAATCTTCAGTGCATGCTCTCTCTCTCTGTATCTCTTTCTCCATTATGTGATGACATAACAAGAAGGTGCCAGTTGTAAACAAGGAGGAGGGCTCGCAACAGAAACCAAACGTGCTGGCACCCTGATCTCAGACTTCCAGCCTCCAGAATTATAAGAAATAAACACGTTTGTCATTTAAGCCACCTGATCTATGGTATTGTTATAGCAGCCCAAACTGACTGTACGATGTATGTTTTCATATGTCTTGGATATATACCTAGAAATGGAATTGTGAGATCATATTGGTAACGCTAAAGTTTATTTTTTTAAGATTTTATTTATTTATACGAGAGAGAGAGAGAGAGCACATGTGCACAAGTGGGGGGGCGAGCAGGGGGAAGCAGGCTCCCCACTGAGCAGGGAGCCGTATGTGGGACTCCATCCCAGGACTCTGGGAACATGACCTGAGCCGAAGGCAGACGCTTAACTGGCTGAGCCACCCAGACACCTGGTAACTCTATGTTTAAACATTTGAGGAGTTGCCAGACTATTTTCCATAGCAGCCACACCACTTTACATCCCCATCTGCAGTGTACAAGGGTTCCAATTTCTCCGCATACTTACCAGCACTTATTATCTGACTTGTTGAATATAGCTGTCCTGGTGGATGTGAGATGCTGTCTTATTGTGGTTTTGATTTGTATTTCCCTGCTGGCTAATAATGTTGAAAAATGTTTCATGTGTTTATTGGCCGTTTGCTATCTTCTTTGGAGATATGCCTATTCAGGTCCTTTTCCTATTTTAAAATTGGCTTATTTTTTTTTTTATTGAGTTGTAAGGGTCCTTTTTGTATTATACATACAAGTCCTTTATCAGATACACAATTTGCAAATATTTTCTCCCATTCTGTAGGCTGTCTTTTTACTTTTACTTGGTGTCCTTTGAAGCACTAAAGTCTTAATTTTGATGATACATTATTTTTAATCTATGTATATTTTGTCACATGTACTTTGGTGTCATACTTAACAAACCATTGCCTAATCCAAGATCACAAAGATTAATCTTATGTTTTCCTCTAAGACTTTCATAGTTTTAAGTCTTATGTTTAGACATTTAATCATTTGAGTTAGTTTTTGTTAGTGATGGTATGAAATAAGGGGTCTAACGCCATTCTTCTGCATATGGGCATCCAGTTGCCCCAGCACCATTGGTTGGAAAGACTTTTCTTTCCCCATTTAATTGTCTTGGCATTCTTGTGAAAAAATCAGTTGGTTTACCCATTTTATTTCTTTTTAAATTTTTACCCCCCAAACTTTGCTGGTGCAGATATTGATATGGGAAAACACAAACAGACGAACCAACAGGCGCATTGAACAAAAGCAAGCAGGGCAGAATATTCCACTATTTCTGGATGGCCATGGAGTATGGCCTCCATCCTACGTTAAGTCCTTCTATGTCTGTTTAAGTGCACACTGGCCACTTTGTCCATTAACTTGCCACTTGACATCATGTATTGAAAAGATTGTATTCTATCTCAAAGCAAACAAAACAGAGACCTTTGAAAAGATGCTGGCTCTAGACAATTTAGTAGACGTTAACATTTGCTACAATTCAACCAGCTTTATTTCTGCTTAGAATAAGATTTTGGCCAACCTGGGAGTCCACTAAAATTTTAGTTGTCAAATAAACCTGTTGAGGACATTGTTGCCTTTCTTTTGGAGTTATGCATCCTTTTAAAGGCTGCAGTTGAAGCAGTTGCTCGGTTCCAGGATTGCCGTCCCATTAAACTTTTGATTCAGGGAGACCGCCCATTTATAATAATGGCATAGTGATGTTAAATGTGTCAGAAATTTCAGGAGCTGAAATTCAAATACTGTCCATTGCAAACAGATCTCTTGTTGATAGGGAAGGGAAGAGGGAATGTGTGTTCCCTAACAACTTGGGATCAGTTCAAACATGCCAGACTTTCCCTTGGTTCAAGCACTGTCCGCCAAGCCACAGAGGCAGGGAACAGAGGCTTCGGAGAAAAACCATCTTAGGAGAGTTTATCATTCAAAACCATCAAATGGAGGCTCACATCACTCAACTTTGGGTGATCTTCATTGTGTGAGTTGAATCCCATTCAGAAAAATTACAGCAGAGCTACCAAGGGCCTATAAGTCATCTCCAATTATAGGAGATTCTTCAGTCTGGCTTCAGATTTCAATGTCATTTCCATCTGTTCCACTGAACACCTCTTACAAGCAAAGCTCCATATGAGTATAATGGGGAGTTGGAGGTAAAGATGAATATAGAAAGGCACGATCCACACTGTGATGGAGTTTATAATTCATCAGGACTTTGCCAGAACTGAATGTTGAAAGAACCAAGCACTGTTTAAAAAATTATGGAGTTTTTATTAGGCAATAGTTCTTATGTTTGGTGTTTCCCTGAACCACCCTCAGGTTCAATGATTCAGTAGGAGTAGAGTCAGCAAAACGGTTATAATAATGGTTATAGTTTATTGCGGTGAAAGGATACAGATTAAAATCAACAACAGAAAAAGTCACACAGGATAGAGTCTAGGAGAGATCTGGCACGAACTTCCGGTTGTCCTCATCCAGTGGGATCATGCTTACTTCTTCAGGTGGAAATGTGTGGCAATGCACACAGATTAGAGCCAACAAGGAAAGCTCACTGAGTCTTGGAGTCCAGACTTTTTATTGGGGTTCTATTATACATGCATGGCTGACTGCCCATGTGGTTGACCTAACTCCAGGCCCTCCAGAGATCAGGGCAATACCGTATGGCCTGAGGCCCTCAATAAATCACATTGTCAGCATAAACCACCTGGTATAGCCTAAGAAACTTAAGTAAACAAAGATACTTTTATCAGGCAGGATATTCCAGTGACCTAGAGGTTATCTTCTAGGAATCGAATAAGGGCCAAACCTTTTTGGGAAATGTACATGTTTGGACAACCCAGACTTGCTGAAATTATCCTTTACTACACAGAACCCAAAAGCATTCTTATTGTTAAAAATGCAGACATTACAGACAGGTCTAAATGACCCCTCTTCATGCAGCAGCATCTTTACAAATGTAACACTGTTTGCCTAGGTGCTGTTGCTAGAAGCTCTGTTGTAGTGTGCGCTGGGACCCTGTCTCAGAACAGCTTCAACATTAGTAAGAAGACAGATGGTGTAAAACATGCTTAGCATTGGAATAACTTTCCACATACTTCCCAAGGAATTCTCATAAGGACTCAGAGATTACATTCCATCTGAATATAGATACATTGTGGGAAAGTTAAAATAAAACTTTTCTCTTAGGAAAAGAAGATGACTGAAGAGACACTTATTCCCAAGCCAGCTATGAGTCTGCAGTGGCTTATGCTAGCTCCTTTGGGATCACTAGGGGAGGAGTATGGAATTGGAATGCTGTCATCAGAATCGAGCTTGAGTTCTGGCTCTGCCACTTCTTGGTGACTATAGCAGGTTGACTTGTGTCATCCCCCAAAAGATATGTCCAAGTCCTAAACCCTGGTACCTGTGCATGTGACCTTCTTTGGAAATAGGGTCTTTGCAGATGTAATGAAGTTAAAGATCTGGAGATGGTGTCAGCCTGGATTTGAGGTGGGACACGAATCCAGTGACTGGCATGCTAATAAGAGAAAGGAGAGGGANTGAGTTCTGGCTCTGCCACTTCTTGGTGACTATAGCAGGTTGACTTGTGTCATCCCCCAAAAGATATGTCCAAGTCCTAAACCCTGGTACCTGTGCATGTGACCTTCTTTGGAAATAGGGTCTTTGCAGATGTAATGAAGTTAAAGATCTGGAGATGGTGTCAGCCTGGATTTGAGGTGAGACACGAATCCAGTGACTGGCATGCTAATAAGAGAAAGGAGAGGGAAATTTAACAGACACAGAGACACGCGAGGAGGAGGCCGTGTGGAGATGGAGGCAGAGATTGGAGCCCTTCAGCTTCAAACCAGACAATGCCAGGATGGAGGCTGCCCCCAGGAGCTAGGAAGGATTCTTCCCCAGTCGCTCCAGAAGCAGCTAAGTCTGCTGAAAACTGGATTTCAGACTTCTGGGTTCAAAGACTGTGGGAGGATGCCTTTTTGTTGTTCCAAATCACCAAGTTTGTGGCAATGTTTTATTGCAGTGCCAGGAAGCTAAAACAGTGACCTTGTGCCACTTTCTGAACTTATCTAGTCTGTATCAGCTATACGACAGTGATATCTACCTCTTGAGAGGATTAAACAAGATAATGTATAAATAATAGTGAGAAGTCTTTCTAATTTGAAACTTCTGTTTTCCTAGTAATTCTCAAAAGCTTCATGAAGATGCTGCTTTGGGCATTTTGGTGTATAGTTTTACACTTTTTTGGCATTTACACTGTGAACTCAATGGAAGATGAACTTCAGAGCAAGATTCTACAGGATCTCATATGATTTCAGTGCAAAAGAGTGAGAAAAGAGAAAGAGGGTTTGGAACAAGTGTCAGCTACCTAGGCTCCCCTTTAAGAGATACATATCTCCTTCCATTAATTACAGCCATTGCTGAGTGACTTCATCATTTGGAAAGGTAAGTCCTAAGGGCTGGGGGTCCTAGACCGGGAGGATGCATCAAGCTACATTCATTGTGTCAGTGCAGGGTGGTGAACACAACCACTGCTGCTTTCCTCTGGGTCCTCTGTGTTGATGCTGTGCTTTTACCACAAAATACCAGAGGGCAAGAAGGGGCAAGAACTACATCCTTAACAGGAAAAATTATTCCCAAGTGCACTGAAAAGGCTTATCACCCCAGGAGCCCAGAATCACCATAACTTCTTGCTGTGGTTTGGCCTCTTCATCATCTTGGCATGGTGGCCTGTCATTACTTACCCACAAGTCCGGAAGAGCAGTCTTTGGTGTAGGTGCTACTGTAGACCCAGATCATTTGCCCCTGTTATGAGAAGGACTTATGTTAAAGAAGCCCCCGGCCCACTCCCTTAAGATAATCAAATCCTCTACTCATTGGCATTGGTGGTAGGGGGAGTAGATAGAAACTTAGTTTATTAGGCACTTACTCTGTGCCAGGAACAATGTCAGCTGCATTTACATACATTTTTTTTCTCACTTAATCCTCTTTGGATTAATTTGGAAAGATTCTAGCTTAAATTAGATATGGGGAATGTGGCCTGCAGATAAACTGAACAAAGACTTCAGTCTTCACAAGCTATTGGGAGAAGGATTATCTGCCCTTACAGGATACCTTTTGTTAAGGAACCACAGTTTTGTCCCAGCACAATCATTCATTCATTTTCATTCATTATTTCAACAAATTTTTACTAAATGCCTTTTATGTATTAGAAATCTCCACCCCGTGAAGCTTATATTCTAGCTTGGGAAGAAGACAATAGATTAGTAAAATATATGCTATGTGAAAAGCTATTTTGCAAGATGGAAAAAATAGAGAAGAGTAATAAGGTTTGGAAGTGCAGGGGTAAACAGGGTAGTCAAGGTACATATCACTGAGAAGGTAACACCTGAGCAAAGACTTGAAGCAGGTGAGGAAATGTAGGTGCCTGGGGAAGAGCCTTCTAAGCAGAGGCAGAGGCCCTGCTGTGGGAGTGTGCTTGGTTTGTACAAGGAGCAACAGAAACAGCAGCAAGGATAGAGTAAACAAGGGGAGATCACCAGGGGGGAGGTAGACGAGGTGAGGGCAGGAAGACAGCATAGAGGACCTTATCAGCAACTGTAAGGACTGACATGGAAGTTATTGCAGGTTTTGACTGAAGGAGTGATCAGATTAGAACCACCCTTTAAAGGGATCACTCTTGAGTCTATGTTGATATAGACTACAGAGCGGTGTGTCGGTTTCCTAGGACTGCTGTAACAAGTGCCACAAGTTGGTGGCTTAAAACAACAAAAATCTATTTTCTAAGCATTTTGGAGACTAAAAGTCTGAAATCAAGGTGTCAGCAAGGCCACACTCCCTCTAAAGGCTCTGGGGGGCGTTGGAGAGAATCCTTCCTGGCTTCTTCCAATTTCTGTTGGTTAAGGGCATTCCTTGGTGTTCCTTGGCTTGTGGTAGCATACCTCCAACCCCTGCCTCCATCTGCACATGGCCTTCTTCCCTGTATCTCTGTGTCTCTAAATCTTTCTCTCATAAGGACACCAGTTGTTAGATTAGGACCCACCCCAATCTGACCTCATCTTAACTTGATTATGTTTGCAAAGACCTTATACCGAAATAAGGTCATATTTACAGATACTGATGTTAGGACTTTAACATATCTTTTTTTTGGGACACAGTTCAACCCACAGAAAGAATCAAGGGTGGAAGCAAGAAGCCCAGCTAAGAAGCAGTGGCAGCAACCCAGGTAAGAGAGAGATTTTAACCTTGGATCTAAGTTGTATTAGAAGAGTAGTGAGACCAGAGTCAGACCAGGCATGGTCTGATATATTTGAAATCTGAGTGAGAAGTGTTTCTGACATATTGGAAATCAAAAAAAGAGGCATCAGGGATGTCTCAAGGTTTTTCATGTGAGCACTTAGAAGATTAGAGACGTCATTAACTGAAGTGACAAAGGCTGTGGGAAGAGCAGACTTGGGGTATGAAGATCAGGTGTTTGATTTTGAACGTGTTTAATTTAAGATGTCTTTTAGACATCCAGTAAAAATGTTGAGTAGGAAATCGAATAATCAAATCCATAGTAGTTCAGGGAGAGGTCCAACCTAGAGATATAATTGGGAATCATGGACATATAGATGGTAAACTCCTTATCTTGGTCGTTCTATAGACACAGTATCGGGAAAATATTTACATGAAAACTATAGCTGGATATCTGGAAGTTATTCTGATGTTGAAAAAGGCTGTGAAAGAGTAAAGTATTTGCCAGGCTCTTAGCAAAACCCTCAAAGTCACTTATTCTTTTGTGGGAAAGAAATATGACAAAGAAACTTGGTCACTTAGGACAATAGGTAACATTGAGTTCCTACTATTTGCCAGATTTTTTTGGTAAATTCTTTCATCCAATACTTATAATAACCCTTTGAGATTGGTTGGTACTGTCAACAGCCTCAATTACAAAAGAGAAAACCTAATTTTAAGGTGGTTAGGTAACTCACTCAGAGATATCCAGCTTCCAAGTGGCACAGTGGAGAGTCAAACCATGTTTGCCTGAGAGTGGAGCTGGAGGTGTTGAACACTGTGTTATTTAACCTGACATGTGCCTGTATGCCTTTTGTAGAGCTGTCTAAGAAAAGCACTTCTTTGGAATACATTTCTCAAATTTCCTCCAATTTCCTATCCTATTCTTAACTTTTGATTACCCTCAACCCCTCATTTCTACTTTTTTTCTTTTTTTTTTTTTTTTAAGTAGGGGGCTTGACCTCAACATGGGGCTTGAACTCATGACTTTGAGATTGAGAGTCACATGCTTTACTGACTGAGCCAGTCAAGGGCCCCTGAACCCCTTACTTCTGACAGTATGTCTGAATTTCCCATGGGTGAGGTTAAATAACTTTTTGTTCAGAAAGGAATGCTTACTAAGCTGTTGCGTCAAGGCCCATCGCCTTCCAGCTGGAGACAACAATGGCTGCTAGGACCCACATAGCCAGAGAGGGGTGGCAGCCTCCAGCCTGTTCATACTGCCTGCCTGTCCTCAAGGTGTTTCCACAGCAAGTGTTCGAGCTGCAGGCCAAGCCAGAGTCTCTTGGTCTGGGGCATGTCTCTATATTCTCTGGAGCCAATAAAATGCAGCTGCAAGAGTTCATCAGGCACCTCCTGGTCTACGCACTCCAGACACCCCAGTCCTGGGTGAGGCTAGACATTGTCTTTGCCCTCCATCAACTCCAGGACCTCTTGTGGGGAGGCCCACTTTAATTTCTTAGGCTGACTTTGGCCACTGGTTCATCTTCATTCTACTTTTAGTGTTGGTTGTTCACTTAGTGCTGATAGCAGCCAGCTCCTCCTTTCCCTCCACTCTCCTTCCCACTCCCACTCTGTGCCCCTATACTTTTTAAGGTGATAATAATGATAATTATTATGATAACCATAGCCAAAATTTATTAAGTGCTTATGATGTGCCAGACACTGTGCTCAGGGTTTCACATATGATAACTTTTCTAAGCCTCAAAACAATTTAGTGGGTTACATACGACCTTTTTATGATAAGGAAATTGAAGTATAGAGATATAAAATAATTTACCCATGGTCATAACGCTAATGGATGGGATTGCTGGCATTTGAACCCAGGCACTCTCCTTCCATCCCCTGTCCCACGTGGTGTCTTCTTTGGAAATAATAGGTATATTAGTAATTAGAATTGCAACCAGAAAATATGTCAATCCTGTGTCAACCACCCCACTCAAATTCAGATAAGGAGGCCCAAGGCAAATGAAATCATATTCTGACTGTTGCTAGTTTAGCTTACCTTTTCTTTCCTTCCTTCCTTTTTTCCCAGTAGACTTGGAGTAATATGGTGGCCCATGAGAGTGACAGGGATCATGTTGCACAGTGGACAGAAGGTCAGCTTTGGTTTCAGCTCACTGGCCAACTCCTGATCAGGGTGACTTGACAGTGGCAGTCAAGGGGAACACATCCTCAGAGGCCACTTGATGTTGATTTTATGACTTCACTCTCTTGAAATTTCCTAGGAAAGTTGGCTGTCTTTCTGTTAACATAGTAGCTGAAGGGTCTCTGCTGGCTGGCCAACCACAAGGACAGGCCGAATGGAAGGGAGGGGTGTGAGGTCCATCTGCACAGATCATGGCTCAAGGCCAATGTTTTATCCTATTTTAGTTTCTATATACAACCGGTTTATTTAGCCTTCTAAACTCATGTGATTAAAACAGAAAATGTTTAAATTTTTATCTAATAATTTTGTCCAACCAGCCGTGTCAAACTTTACCAACGAGTAATAGCTCATTCATTATTGATATTTTTGTCAAATTTTATCATTCTTTAGGCATTCTTGTTTTAGGACAGTCTCATTTTGATATTTAAGGCTCATTCCTGTTCATTTCCAAACTTCCACCTCAAAAGTTGTTCTAAGCTTTCCCCCCCTCACCCTCCTAGTACTAACTAGACCTGTCTTGGTTCTTGAGATTTATGAGGTTAAATGTGGTTTGTACAAGTGTGATTGAGAGCAGGTTTGATTCCTCTGACAAGATCAGATTTGATTTAATAGGCAACATCCCAGACCACATGGCTCTGTAAGTTGTACTGGCTTCTCCTTCCCCCTGTCTCGCTGCCCCTGTCCATACCAAAGATACTCCATCCCATACTTCTTGATCCTGGGATTATTATTCCCTTCAGGTTAGCTCTCTTTGATCTGGTATCAGCAATGTGACCCAAACCTAGTTCTTTTCACTGGAGTCTGCTTGACCTTTTGGAAACATACACATCTTTGTCTTGTCAAATGGTATACGAGCTATTCCACTGAGGAGAACTTCTCTCTGTCTTGCCATTATCCTGAAGTTTCTCTTCCTCTTGCTCAACTAACAGACAGATTATACCACTACTAGATAAGCAGATGTTCAACCAGGGAATAAAATACAACTCTTCCCCCTTTTGTAATCTTCCCAAACCTTTATTGCTGACTCTCTTGGGGTCTTAGACTTGGTTTTAGAGAATGGAAGGAAATAGCTTCTTTTCATAAACACTGTATTAGTCAGAAAGCTGAGGACTCCTTTACCTCTTAAACTTTCTCTTACGGTCACTGGGTGTGGGATGGGGTGGGAAAGTAGGATTGGCTCCGAACTGGTGCCTCTCATAGGCCCTGAGGTGAAGAGATAACCCCAACTGATGGCCACTCTCTGAATGTGGGAGGTTTAATGCCTCTGGTTAATTCTAGGACATGGGAAAAATTTCACTTCATGTTCTGTTACATATAATTGCATGTTTTAATAGTTAAGCATAGAATTTACCCAAGTTATTTTTCAGCAATAAAAGCCCACCTTACTGAGATCTGTGTGCTTATTGTGAGGTCCAGCATCCATTCTTCCCATCCTCCTTGCTAGCAGAATGACGATATTATTCATGAAGAAAGCCTCCTCATTCTTTTTTCTCTCTCATTATTTTTCTGGATCGTTTAAGAGTAAGGCACAGATATGGTGTCTCTTCATTCTTAAATATTTTGGTGTATATTTTCTCAACTCAAGGAATTTTCTTACAAAAGCACAGGATACTTATCAAAACCAGGAAATTAACATTGATAAAATATTCTCTAATCTATAAACCTTATACATACTTTGTCAATTGACCCAATAATATACTTTACAGCAAAAGAAAATCCAAGGCATTTGTCACATTTCTTTAGTCTCCTTTTAATCTACAACTGTTCCTGAGTCTGTCTTTGTATTTCATGATATTGACCTTTTTCAGTTCAGGCCAATGAGTCCCCAGTTTGAGTCTGGCTGATGTTTCCTGGTGATCAGGTTCAGGATTTCACTTCAAGAGGCACCTGTGGATTAAGCCCATTGGGCCTAGAATTCAACTTCTTTTCTTTTCTTTTCTTTCTTTCTTTCTTTCTTTCTTTCTTTCTTTCTTTCTTTCTCTTTTTTAATATTTATTTATTTGAAAGAGAGAGAGTATGGTGGGGGGGAGGGACAGAGGGAGAGGGAGAGAGAGAGAATCTCAAGCCAACTCCATGTCAAACATGGAGCCCCATGTGGGGGTTCAATCCCATTACCCTGAGATCATGACCTGAGCTGAAATCAAGAGTCAGACGCTTAACCCACTGAGTCACCCACATCCCCTAAGAATTCAATTTCTAACAGGAATATTACTGACTAACTGGCCCCTTATGTCTGTTAATTGTTACCACACACAATTTCCCATATTCATGCACTGCTCTTTTTCTGCAGCAAGCTGTTAATCATCATCAGAGGACTGATGGAAGGAACTGATCTAGTGAACTAGATCTATTTCTACTCATTTAATTTGGGGGGAAACTTCCTGCAAATATGGTTGGTCCTCCCATGCACTATTCATGGTACCCACAGCCTTGCTCACAGTTCAGAAGATGACCCACGATTAGTTTGCTTGATGAACCTCGGACTTCCAGTGATTGCTCCCAAATAGATTCAAAATGGGATTTTAGTGCCTACTTTTCATTTTTAGGAAGTGAAAAGCTTGCAGAGTTGATTGGTTGATTTTTATTTTTAAAGAACATAGTCTTCTGACCAGGTGCTGTTTGTCCTAGATCTGGCAAAAATAGACTTGATGAGCGTCTACCCGGAAATCGGCTGCAGTTTACCAGGCTAACCCTTGCTCCTCTTCAGAAGGAATATTCCTAATACCTTGCTTGCACTTGGTTTTCCCAGGGGAGGAAGGGGCTCCAATGTGCTCCTCTGTACTTTCTTCTGAAATTCACAATGCAAGGAGCAGACACCCAAGAGTATGAGGCCTTCTGTGTGGTCTAGCACATTCTCTGCAGAGCAATCCTCTCTCCCTTCACCAGGATCTCCCCAAGAGTAGGCAGGTGACTCTAGGGTGTGAGGTGCTGATGGCTTCTCTGGTGGGTTGCTACAGCACCCAGGAGAGTGCCTCCCACTCAGTGTATCCTCAACAACAGACACACTACCACAGAGCAGGCGTCAGCAACAGGAAGTGAAACCAGAAGTAGCTGGAGCACATGGCTGAGAGGGTGGTGACAAGAAGGGAATCCGGCTTTTGTGGTTGAGATTGGACTCGTGATGAATGACTGTCTACAGCGCTCCTCCAGGAAGCTGACATATGGAAAGTTTTATTTTATTTTTCATGGCAGCCAAAGTATCATTTCATACTAGCCATGTTTGACACTGCATGTACTAAATAGTGTTTTTTGACACATGGTTTTGAAAGGGGCTACGTCTCCAGGTTCTTAAATAATGGCTAAGTGAGTTTTAAGAGTGATAAATCACATACAAGCATATTTATATGCCAAAAAGAAAAATAGAACAGTATTAATATTACTATCTTTATGATTATAAATATAATCCTCACTTAGCGATGTCCTTGCTCACACAGTGCAGGTTCTCAAGGGAGTGGTTGGAATGCTGTATGCTCCTCTCAGCTTGAGGCTGCGTTCTGCACCATTGCTAGTCCATGAGAGCTCACCTCTTGGGAGCATTTTTTTTTGCATTAAAAAATAAATATATATAATTTTACCATAAAGCTTACCACTTAGAAGTGTACAATTCAGTGGCCTTTTGTATGTATACAAGGTTGTGCAGCTATCATCACTAATTCCAGAACACTTTTATCACCCCCAAAAGAAACCCCATACTCATTAGCAGTCACTCCCCATTTCCCCATACCCCAGCTCTTGGCAACCAGTAATCTACTTTTTGTCTCTATGCATTTGCCTATTATGGGCCTTTCCTAGAAACAGAACATATAATAAGTGGCCTCATGTGTTTGGCTTCCTTCACTAACATATTTTCAAGGTTCATTGGCACCATAGTGTGTACTAGTACCTCATCCCTTTTAATTGCCGGATAACATCCTGTTGTATGGACATTCTATTTTGCTTATCCATTCATCAGCTGATGGACGTTTAGGTGATTTCCAGCTTTTGACTATTAAGAATAGTGTTACTATGAAGATTGGTGCAGAAGTTTCACTAGGGACAGGTTTTCATTTCTCTTCACATCTAGAAGTGAAATTCTCAGGTCATAGGGCAACTCTACATTTAATTTGCTGAGGGACTGTGAAATTGTTTTTCACAGTAGCTGCACCATTCCTGCCAGCAAAGTAGGAGAGTTCTTATCTTTCCACATCATTGCCAAATCTTGTTATTGTCTGTTTTTGTGTGTGTGTGCTTCTAGCTCTCCTAGTGGGTGCCTTATTGTGGTGGTGAGCATTTTTACACAATGTTCTCACTCACATTAGAACTGTGGTTTGCATCCAGGAGGGCCCCTCGCCCATAGTCTATTGCAGAACCTTAGCCATTCTGTCATTTAACCAAGATTTACTAGCATCTGCTATGTACCCAGAGCTTTTCAGACACAGGGAGAACAAGGCACATCTGCCCGGCTCTCACGGAATTTACGTTCAGTAAAGACACTACAGAAATAGGTGAAATGATGAATAAAATGGCTGTACGTTGGAACAAGCCTCTGAAAGACATGAACAAAGACTGATGAAAGGATAGTGATGTGTACGTGCATGGTGTATTAGTCAGGGTTCTCCAGAGAGACAAATGTTTAGATAGAGAGACAGAGATTTATTTTAAGAAATTGGCTCACAACTGTGAGGGCTTGGTGAGTCCAACATCTGATGGGGGAGGCCAGCAGGCTGGACACTCAAGCAAGAACTACAGTCTGAGTTCAAAGGCAGTCGGTTGTAGAACCAGAAAGAGCTGATGTTGCAGGTGAAGTCCAAAGGCTGTTTGCTGGCAGAATTCCCTCCTGCTCAGGAGAGGTCAGCCTTTTGTTCTATTCAGACCTTTAACTGATTGGATGAGACCCACCCACAGTGTGGGCAATGTGCTTTACTCAAAGCCTATTGATTTAAATGTCAATCTCATTCAAAAACACCTTCACAAGAACATCCAGAAGAGTGTTTGAGCACACCTAGGAACCATGGCCCAGCCATTACCCGTCACAGGGGGTATCCACAGTAGACAGATGATTGGGAAGGCTCTCTGGGCAGGTGATATTTAAACTGAGGTCTAAAGGATGAGAAAAAAATCAAGTATGCAGTGAGAAGAACATTCCAGGCAGACGATGCTGGCCTCTGTGTCACCTTCTCTAAAGTTCAATTTTTCTTTCTTCTATCATCTGCCATCAAAGTCAGTAAATAACAAAAAAGGAATAATGGCTGGAATCAAGGATGTGGCATCAAGTGCCAAAGCTATTTTTCTATTCCAAAGCTAATCTGCTCAGCTCCAAAATAGAGAATTTTGTTCACTTCCCAAACTGGACACCAAGGCCAGTTTCTGAGGAAAGCAATGGGAAAAAAAAAAGACAAATCTCAAAAGTTCCAGAGAAGATTATTGAGACCTTGAGGACTAGTCATTTCCTTAGAAGTCTACAATGACAAATTATACTAGATAANTAGGAATCTCTTTTTTTTTTTTTTTTTTTTTTTTTTGAGAGAGAGAGAGGCGGGCAGAGGGAGAGGGAGAAAGAAAATGTTAAGCAGGCTCCATGCCCAGCACAGACCTCAATGCAGGGCTCGATCTCAGGACCCTGAGATCATGACCTGAGCTGAAATCAAGAGCCAGACATTTAACTGACTGAGCCACCCAGGTGTCACCGCAACCTATTTTTGAAAAGGCAGAGACTATTTTCACAGTGAGGAGTCCCCAGATCCAGACCCACCTTGCTGAAAGGACCCTAGCCTTTGGTGCCATCTTCCACAACTCCCAGAGCCTCTGGCCATGGATTTGCCTTCTTCCATTTTATTGAGGCTTCAGAGTACAAGGACACACAGCACGAAACAAAAACCCTACCAAACTTTAGGCCATGAGATTTGGATTTGGATGTGGACAGTTCTTTCCGTCGTGTGGTGGAGACCAGGGGGCCGGGACTTGTGGGCTTCTCCTCAGTTGACTCCCTAGGCTTCAGGCAGGATGTGACAGTCTCTCCTGGACCAACTTTGTATTTTGTAGTCTTCAGGTTTCCTTCTCTCTCAGGAGGAGGGGCTGACTGGCAGCTTCCATGCGAACCAATGTGGGCTCGTTTTTTGCCTTTCTGGTATACTTATGTAGCAAGAATGTGTGTCTTTTTCTGTTGGCTTCCTTCTCTAAGGTCTCTTACTCTCTTTCTCTTCCTCTCAAGGAAGACACAAACCATCGCTCTGCAAGGGAAGTATAAAATGTTCCGCATTGTTTTCTCTAGTCAGAGTGGCCTCCTTTTGTGCTCTCCTGTCTGGAAGGAGTAAGGCTCCCTCCTCTCCTTTTCCTCCGGCTAGGGGTTGACTATTTGATTCCAGTAACTCAACTTTTACATGCAAATGTATTCAGCAGCCAGAGTGTAACAGCTTCAGAAACTGGCCTTGAAGCCAGAGGAGTGTGTACGGTTTGAAAATACTCATGTGAATAATTTAAATTCTGGCAAAAATTTTAGGTCCACAAATGGATCATAAAGAATAAATTCTCTGGTTGAATGTTAACTCCTATGGATAAGATAAAGCCAAAAAGGAGGTCATAGGACCTCTTTTACCTCTCCTGAAAAAATAATAATAGTAATAATAACAGTAAAAGTCAACTTACTACGTGCCAGACATCATTCTCACACTCTGTGAAGACTGACCCCTCCAATCTTCATGCAGCCTCAGGAGACATACTATCGTCCCTACTTTCCCATGAGAAATTGGAGCCAGAAAGAGCTTGACACCTTCCCCACTCCCCACACGGAAGTGGTGGAAAGCCTCTCAGAGTCCATGACACAGATTTTAAACCTAAGTGTCAAAATATTAACAAGTTTGCCCTCCCAAGTCAGGAAAGAGACTTGAGAAGGTCGCTGCCCCCTTTGTGATGGTAGATCTGCATGAGGGCTTCCTGGGCCTGCTCCGCGGGTGGAGGGCCTACGGCAGGAGGCCTGTTGCCGCTCCGGCCCTTTCCTGCATCAGAATGCAGGCAGAGCCACTGAGGCCGGTGGACCCAGCCCTTTGCAGCTGCAGGGAGCAAATCGTCTTCAAGTAGTGCTTCGAGCAGAGTATCTCCAGGATGATGGCAGAAGATCAGCTGGGATGCAGCGACAGTGCAGGAGCTGACTCCGAGGGGCAGGGGGAGCTGCCCACGGACGCTTCTGCTGCGGGCCCACAGGACTAAGAAGCAGGGGCCTAGAACACCTACCTGCCTCTTGACTACACTTGTTAACCGCGGGTTTCAGCTGGAACTTTTCTACTAAGGTAGTCCTTCTGTATTTGAACACACTCTCGCTATCTCTGTTTTTATTCACTGGGGTAGACATTTTCCATTGGGGAGAATGTTCTGGGCTAAATTGTGCCCCCCTCCCTAGGTGTGGAAGCTCTAACCCTCAGGACCTCAGAATGTGATGTATTTGGAGAAAGGGCCTTTAAAGAGGTGATTAAGTTACAATGAGGCCTTAAGGGTATGTCCTAATCCAATTTGACTGGTGTCCTTTTGAAAAGAGGAAATTTGGAGGCACAGAGACAGCCAGGGAGGCACCTCACAAAAGAAAGGCCGTGTGAGGACACAGCGGCTGGAAGGGAGGCCTCAGGAGATACCAAGCCTGCCCACACTTTGATCTTGGACTTCCAACTTCCAGAACTATGAGAAAATAAATTTCTGTAGCTTCAGCCTCCCAGTCTGTGGTATTTTGCTGTGACAGCCCAAGCGGACTAGTACAGAGGATTCCTATTATGTGAAACCTCCCACCATTGGGTGAGTTTGCTGGGCATCAGAGTGCCACCTTTCACCAGCTTGCCTGGTGAAAAAAGACAGGTGATTGTTTTTCCAGGCCCTCAGCAGCCTCAGAAGGAGCATGAGGCACATAGTGGGCCCTTTCAAGGACTTCGAGTTTGGAGTGAGGTGTGAAAACAAGCGAGGACAGCTCAGAATCTTCTCTAGTGGCAGTAGTGGCTCCTTTTGTCCAGGGGCCCCATGGCCACGGTGGCAGTGGAGGAGTTCAGTATCCAGAAGGGATGAGGCCACTGCTAGGGTCCCCGGGGAAGTGTTGAATGTGCAGGGCCAGCAGCAACAGCACCTCCACCAGGCTGTCCTGAGGCATGACCCCGGCAGGGTCTGTGACCTGGTTCCCTTCTTTCTTTGCCTTCTTCCAAACCTGGTCCTCCAGCTTTCCTACCCGTTCCCCCAGCTCCCCAGCAGCTTTCTGACGGATGCCCCTTCTGCTTAAGCTTGTAAAGCTGGTTTTCATTCTTCGCAATCAAGATGGTTGACTAGTCACAAAGATTTTGAATAATTGACCTTGCTTTGTGGCTTAACATTCTTCATCTGGAATTTTTTTTTATTCATCTATGTTTCATTGCTTTCCCATCAGAAGCAGACTGGTGAGGTTTGCTCTGTTTCCCATGCTATTATATCCAAGAAGAGTCTGGAACTGTGGACTACTTTGGCCCTAACAGGCTGCCTGAGAGCAATCACTTCCTTCGTTCCAGCCAGGATATGGGGAGGTGTGCTTAGATGCCAAGTGTACATCCTAATCTTCAGTCCTAAACCAGATGTCTCATGCTATCCCTTATAGCAATGGGTTTGTGCTGAAAATGAAGAAAAAACAGCAGTTTATGCAAGTATCTTCATAGTATCTTCGAGCATGGCAAAGGTTTGGAGACACAGAGGCCTGCCTGTGTGATTATGGCAACACTGGTGTTAGAACAGTTCTTCCCAGTTACACCAACCCCCAGATCTCTTTAATTCCTACCCAGTACTTCAATGTCCCAAGTCACCATTTTTCAAATCTTTTACTACAAGACATTAATTAAAAATTTATTTTTAAAATTAATCAAAGCATCACTGTGGAGCCTTGGGAAAATCTCTTAGTCCTCTCAACCCTCAGTTTTATTATGAGAAGAGAGCAACAGGACCGACCAAAGAAAAGAGCAGGGTCCCGTCTGTCACCGAGGGTCAGAATATGTTGAGTGTGTTTGAAGGCCTGATAGGACAGGCCCATTACAGGTTTGATTTGCAAGGGGGTTAGCAAGCCTCCCCAGATAGAACAGCCCTGAGAACGAGGCAAGGTAAGCCTGCCCCCAGTCACAAAGACTCTGTCCCAGGGAATGAGACAAAATTCCCACTACAGGGCTGTGTTGTCCTGTGACTTTGCCTCCTATATCTGGGTCTGATGGAATGATAGAGATGAAGGCAGGACTGGAGGGGAAGTGGACACAAAGTACCAACAGGAGGCACTATTTCACTGAAAAACTTGAAGATGTTGGGGGTACGAACAGTGTCGTCTGGTATCCCTCTAACAGAGGATGGACACAGACATGTTCTCTGCATCCTTGCCAAAGCCCACCGCACTGCTCGGCACCTCCAAGCCTCCAGCGCCTGGTAGCTGTTTCTGAAGGGAAGTTTGAAGTGGCGGAAGCGTCCACGGGGACAGCTGGCCCTGAGGATGTGACAGTGACCAGCAAAGGGAGCGGGGGGCAGATGAAGAGACTGGAAATGGCAGCTGATAAGACCTGAATCTCTGTGAGACACTCCCTGGAGAATCAAATACTTGGGGGGGGGGACCCTTTACTCAGGATTGTGGCCTTGCATTAATAGGTGCGAACCGGGCTCAGTGAAACTTGTATCACATAAGGATTAGGAACAACAGAGAGAAAGCTTTAGTTGGTACTCAAATTATGGTGGCCACTAGCCCACACAGTATCCACAGTGCCTACTTGTTTAGTGAGGTGACGGATGTTTTATCTTATGAGGCCCAAGCGTTATAGTTTCCATTCACTTTTTGGAAATATGAAAAATTGCTCCAGGACTCTTGTTTCTATCTTAATGGGCTCCTGGGGAGGAAGTCTTCAGGTCAGAGACCATGAAGGATGTGAACAGAGGAAGGGTGTGAATGGGATAAAGCACTGTCCTCCATGTTTGGTGCTGCAGGCCAGTCAGTGATTCCTAAGAATACCAGACCCATGTGTGATGGGTCACTGGTCTGGCCACATGAACTTTGCTACTGGTTTTTCGTTAGCTTGGTGATGGAACCAGAGATTCTGTGAGACCTTAGGAGACCTTGGAATAAATAAAAAGGCCTAGAAACTTCTGGGTTAGGGACATAACATTGAGAAAAGAAAATAAGATTGAATGTTGGGAAAACATTTGTGGACTATAAATAGTGCTATTTTCAGGCTCCTGGAAAAGATTGAAATGCCACCCTTGAAACATTTAGCACTAGATGGGTCAACAAACGTGAGGGAGCACTAAAGGAAATTGTGCTGTGGAGGAAGGGGAGGTAACCTATAATTTTCCTTCTACCTGACTTTTTGTAATCACGATAATTTGTATTGCCTTACTGTTTAGATAAACCCCTCTGTACATATATACTTGAGGCTTCAGTCCTCAAACTTAGCCAGATCTGCGGTTTATGATGTTGTTAAGGATTCTGTAAGATAAGCTTATGTGCACTCTGCATTGTTAATGAATAAATGTGGGGATTTGACAGCTATATTGGAAATAAGGAGGGTTGGAAAGGAAAAGGAGGCAGGAAAGGGCAGAGCTGGAAGGGACAGCCTCAATGTCTATTGGCAAGATGTAATATTTCAATTAATCTCAGGGCTTGATGAAATTGGGCAGAGATCATTTATTCTTGCCCTCACCCGATATTCTTTCTTGTCTTGTTTCTTAATATGTAATTCAATTTTTTAAAAAAGTGAAGGGGTGCCTAGGTGGCTCAGTTGGTTAAGCGTCTGCCTTTGGCTCAGGTCATGATTCTGGGGGCCCGGAATCGAGCCCTGTGTGGGGCTCCCTGCTCAGCGGGGAGCCTGCTTCTCCCTCTGCCCCTCCCCCTGCTCCCTCTCTCTCTAAAATTAATAAATAAAATCTTTTTTTAAAAAAGTGAAGATTTTTCATTCACCTTCATCAGCAAACGAGATGCTTACCCTCCTACTTTACAGAAAAGTCAAAGAAAGCTTTAAGGGGAATTGGAGGCAACCAAGATGGCAACCTAGAAGGCTTCTGAGCGCCCTCTCCTGTGGATACACTGAATGTACAGTTACTAACAGAGTGTCCCTCTGAGAGAGATCTAGGAACTAGCTGTACACATCGAAAGAATGAGAAAATACCCACATTAAACTAGGTAAGAAAGACTGAGACACACCCTTACCATAAACTCTACTCACAACACACATCATACAACTAGGAGGAAAATCATAACTCTTTGCTTTTCAGGAAAGAGTGAAGGGTTGGATTCCATATCTAGTGCCCCAATTGTTAAGACTCCCTGTACAGGAGCTGGTTCTTGAAATACTTCACTCTGAAATCCAGTGGACTTGTGTCTGAGACCCACAAAACTACACAGCAAACGAAGAGGCAGTCTAAACAGCCATGTGAGCACTCGCCACAGTTATCCCCCAGGACTCAAAGCAGAGAGAGCAGGCAAAATGGCCCATCTCTCTTTCCCTGAAAGAAAGTTTTATTTGCATATTTTCAAAGCTGTTGCCAAGTTTTTTTATTTATCAGACCCCCCCCCCCAAAAAAAAAGTTGAACTCAAAGAAATAGAGTAGGAAATTAGTTGCCAGGGGCTGGGGGTGAGACGGGAGAAATACGGAGAGGTTGATAAAGGGATACTAAAAATATAGAGAAACAGAGATAGAGAGACAGAGATACAAAAATAACAATTTACATTTTAATCCAGAATTATTGGACTAGACAGATCTCCTTCTCTGGATGATTATAACACTAGATGATAAATTTTCTCATAATAGGGTAATACTTAACTCAAAATTATAAAGTATTGCATTTTAATACATTCATTACATTTATTTACTGAAAAAAAATTTATTGAGCACCTACTGTGAGCCAAGCAATGTTCTACGTTCTGAGGAAACAGAGCGATGACACAAAGAAAGCTTCTCTCCACATGGGGCTTACTTTCTAGTAGAATATAAAACAATACACAGATGAATAGATGAATCAACAAATCAGCAAATCTATAATATGGTATCAAGACTGAAAAGTGGTATGAAGAAAAATAAATTTGGGTAAGGTGTTGATAGAGAATGTGGGAATCCTAGGTGCTCTGGGAAGCCTTTCCAAGGAGAGCAAAGGCTTGAGTGTCATGGGGGAGTAAGCCGTTGGAATATATGGGGGAAGAGTATTCCAGAACCAATAGGATGGAGATAAACAAAGAGATTTATAGAGAGATATTATACATAATATAAAGATATTTACTAAAAGGAATTGGTTCATACCATTATAAAGTCTGAGAAGTCCCATGATCTGTAGTCTGCAAGTGGAGCCCCAGGAGAGCTGGGGTGTTGTTTGAAAGGCTGAGAACTATAGAACTGATAGATCTATTGGGAAATGTGGATCCCAGCCTAAGTCCGAAGGCCTGAGAACCAGGTGCACTGAGGGGGGAGAAGATCGGTATTCAGCTCAAACCCTCAATAGGTTGGATGCCATTCACCCACATTGAGGTGGGTCATTTTTACTTAGACCACCAATTCAAATGCTAACCTCTTCCAGAAGTACTCTCAAAGACACATCTAGAAATAATGTTTAATCAGATATTGAGGCATCCTTCAGCCCAGTCAAGTTGACATATAAAATTAACCATCACACTGGCTGAGAGACAGTAGAATCTCAGACCAGGGTTAGTGCAGTGGGGATGGTGAGCTGTATTTCAGATATTTCAGATATTAAACAAGATTTGCTGATGAATTGTGTGTTTATTTTTGTTTTAGTTAGGATTAGTTTCTGCTGTATCCAAAAGAATAGGACAGAAATTTATTTTTCTCTGAAGTCAAGTCTTTGCAGGAGATCCAGGGCTGGTGCAGCTCACTGTGCCAGTTGTCAATTCTGCCTGCCTCCTCTCCAGTTTCTCCCTTTTAGGATGGAAATGTACCGTGCCTGTTGCACCACTGTGTTTTGGAAGCACATACCTTGCTTGGTTTCACAGGCTCACAGTGGAGAGGAATTTTGCCTCAGAACGAATCATACCTTGGGTCTCACTTGTGCCTGATTTAGATGCTGTTTAGAGCAGACTCTGAACTTGGAGTTGATGCTGAAATGGGTTAAGACTGTGGGGTCTGTTAGGATTTGAGCAATGTATTTTGTGTGTGAGAAAGACATACATTTGGGCGTCCAGAGGGTGGAGAATTTTGGACTGAATTGTGTTCTCCCCAGATTCATATGTTGAAGCCCACCCCCCCAATATGACTATATTTGGAGACAGGGCTTTTAAAGAGTTAAGTTAAGTGAGATCATAAGTGTGGAGCTCTAATCCAGATGACTGGTGTTTTTAGAAGCGAGAAGATACCAGAGGACACATGTATGCGTGCAGAGAGAAAAGGCCACATGAGGCCACAGCAAGAAAGGGACCATCTGCAAGCCAATGAGAGGCCTCAGGAGAAAGCAAATCTGGGGACTTCTTGATCTTGAAATTCTAGCTTCCAGTACTGTGAGAAAATAAATGTCTGTTGTTTAAGCCTCCTGGTCTGTGTTGTGGCATCCTAGCAAACCAATACAAATCTTGCTTCTTCACTCCAATTCCATTTGTCATTGCCTTGTTTGTGGCACTGGAGCTGAATTCTGTAAACATTTTTCCTTTGCTGGTTGGCCTGATGTTAGCTTTGTCAATAGATGGTACTATAGGGATATGACAGGAAAAAGGAGCTTCTCTTCTTGGCTATGGTTCTCTTTCTCTTCCTCTTGTGTGTACAAGATAACTTCCAGTGGCATGCATATGGGGCACCCCTTGGCCATCACTGTCCAGTTTTGGCCCACAGTTTCCCACCTGCTAGTTTTAATCCACTGGCTGTGAATCTCCTCTAAGGTAACTGGCCTAAGGTAATCCAGCAAACTTCTCCAGCTCTAGTGGGCTTTGGCATACCTTTTCCAACAAGTTCTGAGCCCCTCCCCCCTTTCAAATTTGTTCCTTCCTTGGCTACTCTTGCTCAGCCCTCAGGTGTTCTTTAGAGTTTTCTTTTATCCCCTTTTAGTACCCAATCCCCTATAAATAGTTATTAATTCCTCATATTAAACTTTGCCTGTTTAAATTCTATCTCCAGGGGTGCTTGGGTGGCTCAGTTGGTTAAGTGTCTGCCTTCAGCTCAGGTCCTGGGATCGAGCCCTGCATCGGGCTCTCTACTCAGCAAGGAGCCTGCTTCTCCCTCTCCCTCTGCTGCTCCTTCTGCTTCTGGTCTCTTGCTCATGCTCTCTCTTTCTCAAATAAATAAATAAAATCTTTAAAAAAATTAATTCTATCTCCAGAGCTCATGCTCTCTCTTTCTCAAATAAATAAATAAAATCTTTAAAAAAATTAATTCTATCTCCAGGCCCTGAATGATACACGTACTAACAGCTCACTATTAGGGCATCTTAGGGTGTGACCCTCATTCCCGTGGTCCAAAACAGCCTCTGCCTTCACGACATCAAGGTAAAGAAAAAGATAAAGGAGAGACAAAAAGTGGTCCCTTGGGGCGCCTGGGTGGCACCGCGGTTAAGCGTCTGCCTTCGGCTCAGGGAGTGATCCCAGCGTTGTGGGATCGAGCCCCACATCAGGCTCCTCTGCTATGAGCCTGCTTCTTCATCTCCCACTCCCCTTGCTTGTGTTCCCTCTCTTGATGGCTGTCTCTGTCTCTGTCAAGTAAATAAATAAAATCTTAAAAAAAAAAAAAGTGGTCCCTTGACACTTTCATTTACATCCAGTTGGTCAGAACCAAGTCCTAGGGCAACAATTAGGTGCAAGGGAAGTGGAGAAGTGCCATCTTTATTCTGGGTGCACATGTGCCCAGTAAAAGTTCTATACAATGGAAGAAGAGAAAACACTGGAGCCAAAAATAGTCCCTACATCAGTTAGAAGTGAAATCAAGAAACCAAGGATAACTGTCAGATTCTTCACTGAACAACAAATATAGATGGTAGTGTCATTTAGTAGGATGGGTAAAGCTGGAAGTTGAGAAGGTTTTGGGGTAGGGGTGGGTGAAGAAAGAATCAAAGATCCTGTTCTGTAACATCGAAATTGATGTTCTCATTAGAAATTTAAGTTAAGCCATCAACTACAGAAAACTGGAACTCAGGAGAGTCATAAACATATAGCTGACATTCAAAGCTCTATGATTGGATGAGATCACCTAGGGAAGGAGTATAAAAAAAAGAAAAGAACAGAGGACACAGCGTGAGACTCCAACATTTAGAGGGCAGGTAGAGGAGGGGAGTCAGCAAAGGAAGCTAAGAGGGAGTAGCCATTGATATTCGATGATATTAAGGATTGTTAATTTTTTTAGGCATGACAATATGGTGTGGTTATGTTTGTTTTTAATAAAAGAGTCCTTATTTAGAGAAACAGAAATATTTATGGATGAAGTAATATATCTGGGACTTGTAAATAATTTGGGAGGGGGAAGCGGGTAGGAGATAAATGAAACAAGATTGGTCATAAGTTGAAGCTGAGTGATAAGAACATGGGAGTTGATTATATTATAATGTTTACTTTCGTACATATTTAAAACCTTCTATATTAAAAAAGAAAAAAAGGAGTAGCCCCTCAAGTAGGATGACAACCAGGATCTTGTGACATCATGAAACCTAGGGATGAATGTGTTTCATGGAGGTGGTGGTTAATGGCGAGTGCTTCTGAGGACAGAGTAGATGTGGACAGAGAACTGACCACTGGAGTTGACAAAATAGGTGTCACTGGTGGTCTTATTAAGAGTCATTGGGCGAGTTGATGAGGATGAAAACCTAGTTGGGAGGGGGAGCTGTGTAGAGAATGGAGAATGAGGGAGTAGAATGAAAAAGACAATGACTTTGCTCTAAAGGAAAACAAAGAAATGGAGAATTAGCTAGAGGGGCATAGGGTCAAGGAATCTATTTAAATGGGTCATAATAAGGCATATTAATATGTTGATTGGAATGATCCAGCAAGGAAGAAATGTATGTTGTAGGAACAAGAGCTTGAATAAGGAGAGACGGTTGGCTGGAGAGCACAGGAGAGGGCCTGACTTTGGAGAAGAGCAGCAATCTTTATTCCTTTGTATCAGTTGAGAAGGCAAAAAATCCATGTGGCTCTCCACATAGGTTCTGAGTTTGTTAGTGGGAAGATGAGGTAGTTCTCATCTAATTGTATTGTCTTCCCTGTGAATTGTATTGTCTCGGTGAGGTCACAAGCTGAAAGTGATGGAAGAAGTTTCTTATAGTCTTGAGGAGGAAAGAGAAGTGGCCAAAAAGCTCCTTGATGAGAGG
Organism: Ailuropoda melanoleuca; assembly: GCF_002007445.2. Classification (NCBI taxonomy): domain Eukaryota; kingdom Metazoa; phylum Chordata; class Mammalia; order Carnivora; family Ursidae; genus Ailuropoda; species Ailuropoda melanoleuca. The sequence continues at coordinate 83,513,081 of NC_048224.1, read as the reverse complement.
GGACTTGATTTACCAGGGAAAAATGTGATCATTTAAAAGCTGTCATTTAAAGTTTTAAAGAAAAAAAAACAAGCAGCAGGATTGTTTGATTTGCTTCACTCGGTTTCTGCTGCTGCAGTGCGGCCATGTAGTAGGCAGATAATTGGGTTTAATTAGGGGTTTTGCCAGGTGAATTCAATGGCGGGAGAAGTAGGGGGCCAAGGGTGTTTGTAGGAGTGAGGCTGGAATGCTGGACCTTGGGCTCTAAGCCTGGAATTGTATGATGTGTGTGTATGCCCATGTGTGAGCGCACGCACATGTGTTCTGGGGGTTAGAGGGCTGGCAGTGTGACTTTGAAGGGTAGCTCGAAGGAGTGAATCAGGAGGTGAGAAGGTGGCTGCAAGAAGGAACAGGATATTGAAATAGAGAATTTGGAGATGGTGTGCCTAACAGTGAAGACAAAGTCAAGGCTGTGCCAGTGGGGGCAGATGGTGGAGGTAGGTGGAGAAAGGGACCACTGGAGTTAGAGGCCAAGACCAAGAGGCTAGGGGTGCCTGGGTGGCTCAGTCATTAAGCGTCTGCCTTCGGCTCAGGGCGTGATCCCAGAGTCCTGGGATCGAGCCCCGCACCGGGCTCCTCCTCTGGGAGCCTGCTTCTTCCTCTCCCACTCCCCCTGCTTGTGTTCCCTCTCTCACTGGCTGTCTCTCTGTCAAATAAATAAATAAAATCTTTTTTAAAAAAAGAAAAAAAAAAAAAGAAACCAAGAGGCTAGAGTTCTGCTCCTTTCTTTTTCCACCAGGCATCAAGCACGAGACTCTACAGCCTATTGGTCCTTGGTAATTGTTGATTACGTGTTGAGCATGAGGCCAGGTGCAGGTGAACAAGGAGCAGGAATTGCATAGGTAGGATGGAGGGAGGAGAAGGAAGAAAGGTAAGAGTAGTTTCTAAATGGTCACTATCCCCTTGGGTCTGCCGAGAATGCTGCCATTTGTGGGAGTGTAATATCCTCTAATGGAGTAATGTGAGGTCCATCGGAGGACATATTCGACTCAGTTCAGTCCAAACAATGTTTATTGAGAACCTGTGTGTTTAGAATGGCAGGCTACATGCTGAGAGTACCTAGAAAAGCTTATAATTGAGTTGGAGAGAGGGCATAAACCATGCATTAAAATGCCAGGGAGCTCCTGCTAAGTGCCAAACAGTGAGAATAAATTGCTTTGTCTACTCTTTTCAGGTAAGTGAGTGCTTTAAGAGGTTTGTTTGAAATTGTAGAGTCTCAAGAAGGCCTGCTTTAATACAATGTGGAACTGAGAGTGAGGGGGCCACAAAACAGAAACTTACAAATGGAGAGAGTTGGATGGTTTGCTTGGTAATTATCCCTTTCCCCCCAAGTGCCCTGAATCTGTATTCCCCAAAAAGAACAGTTTCTAACCCAGTCTTTCTCCTTGTGTATAATCCTACTCATTCTTCATAAAATTATGTCATGTTGCAATTTCCCAATACCCTCTATATTAGGGTTTTCCAGAGAAACAGAACAAATAGGATACGCACACACAGACACATGCATATACACGTACACAAGTTTATTTTAAGGAATTGCCTCATGCAAATGTGGGGGCCAAATTCAAAACCCATGGGACAGTTTGGTAGGCTGGAAGTTCTGGTAAGAATTAATGATGTCTTGAGTCCAAATTTTATAAGACAGCAGGCCAGAGACTCAGATAGGATTTCTATATTGCGGTCTTGAGAATTTCTTCTGTTTGGGGGAATCTTACTTAGTCTTTCTCTCAAGGCTTTCATATGACTAGATGAGGCCAACCTGCATGACAGACGACGCTCTGCTTTACTGAAAGTCTACTGATTTAAGTGTTAATCTCATTTAAAAAATACCTCCCAGCAACCTCTAGACTGGTGTTTGACCACATAATTGACCACCATAGCCTAGCCAAGTTCACACTGACATAAAATTGACTATCACACCTGCCTAGAAGGTAACACTAAAGGAGTTTGATTCATCTGTTTTCTCTGTGGAATGTTTCTACTCTATTGAATGTATAATTTTTGTGAAAGTGTCTTCTCTGAACTAGGATTCTTTCAGATTCTTAATAGTAGGCTCTAGTTTCAATTCATCTTTCCACCCTCTCCTCAAACCTAGCACAATACTGTGTATTACCAGCTCCTGCGCTGAGCACTTCACACACATTAACTTGGTTATCCTGCAGAACAGCCCCATTCGGCTGCTACGCTATTGTTATCATTTCATGGGGAGCAAAGAGGCTCAGAGAGGGTGAGTCACATGCACACTCACAGACAGAGCTGGAAAGGGTGAGGCAGGGTGGAGCCCATGCTGGTCTGTTGTTCCTGGCAGATAGCCAGCATTTCTCCCAAGATTCCTTCTGCCATGAAGGCCCTCCTTCCTCCTGGGGCTCTGCTTCTGTCCCAGAGCCAGCTCCTGCCCCACAACCTCCAAGAAGCCTTTTTCTGCAGTGCTCTCCTGTAGGAAGAAGAGCCTGTCAGAGCCAGTTAGGGCAGCAGCACCAGCTGTGCCCTGGACCGAGAGGGAGCTGGATGGAAATTCAACCCTTGCTCCCTGGCCACTAGAGAGCCCTGGGTTGTAGGTAGCTGATGAAGCTACACTTTATTCCTCCAGGGCCCCACCAGCACAAGCACTCAGGAATGTTTACTTTCTGCCTCTCTCTACTAGGCAGTGACTCTCTTGAGGACAGGACCCATGTCTTAGGTATCGTTGTATACCTCCAACCAGCATGGGGACTGATACAATTCTGCTTAATGTCTGCTGAACAAATGGATAAGAAAAAAGAGTGAAGAAAGGGAGGAACCTAGATGTATTTTTTTTAAGTTTGCAAAATTATTTTGTTTCTTTCTTCATCCATACACACGTATTATTGAGCATCTACTATGTGGCAGTCACAGTATAGACAATGGGGCTACAAAGACATGTGAGGAGTTCTCCTTCTGGCCTACTGGAGAAACTCCTTTATTCTTTCCTACTATTTTATACAGAGAGGAAAAACAACAGCCTTGCAGCAAGCTGGTTCCTTAATATATCCTACCACGTTTCCTGGGGTTTCATCTTTCCAGGCTCCTAATTACCTAACATGTTCAAAACAGAAGAGCCTTTTTATATACACCAGGAGAAAGAATTTATAAACACTGACATTCCTGGAGTGTGGAAAATTTGGATTTCAGAATGCCTTCTTCACTGCATGTTTCCCATCTGTTTGTGTTTCTACAGCATCTACTCCCCTGCCAAACCCCCCTCTCTCCACTCCACCAGGACAGAGCCCAGGCTGGACTGCCGGGCAGAGCTCCCTCCCTACTGGAGCAGAGGGTAGTGCTAATTGGGTCCTGAGAAGTCATCATTAGGAGCCTCATGGCTCATCTGCAAAAAGCAAAGTGAATTGGCTCGTCTGGGCAGTTCCTAAGCGTCTTGGTTCTTTGGACCTCCCTAATGACTCAGATGAAATAATGCAATTCTCTGGGCTCTGTGAAATTCCGAGGTCTCCAGCTATTAAATCAACTGCAAAGTACTCTTTAAATACTTGAATGCATGAGGCATTTTGTGTTACTGTTTTCATGAGCCATCCGCTTGTGCTCATTCTACTGAGCATGCCCAATTGAAGAGGAACATGCTGGCCCCATTTTCAGGGCTGTTGAGACAGAGAGAAGCCTGATAAATTCAGAAAGCTGTAATGCCAAATGAATGAATGCCATGGAAAAGCCTAGCAATGCTAAGAGGAGCCCATCATTTCTGTGAATAAGTAGAAATCCCTTAATATCGACAGATGGTTTATAATATCAAAAGGATCTATGGTGGGTATCCCAGGCATTTGCTAATGGTAGGACGATGCATAATTACTCAGTGTCTCTGAAATGTGGGTACCTCATTATTTAGGCGATGTCTCATCTGACAATATCTCAAAGGGTCATCGCAACGACTATGTGGCTATCTGTGGGGCAGTGCCTGCATGGGCCGGGTGCACGGAGGGTGCCCAGTAGCTGACTGTGGGGCCATCTGAGTGTGGTGAACACATGCCCCTCATCAAGCAAGGAGCTCATCAGAGAAGCCCATCCATCACCTCACATGGGCTGGGGTGGTAGAGTTGCCAGAGACCAACCAGGAACACAGAGCCCAGTCTGAGTTTTTAAAACAGGGAAGGTTTATTCTGTGGTGGAGGAGCTGAGACCTGAGGGAGATACGGTAACACAGAGATTTGCACAGTGGGAGGCTATTACCATGGTGGCTGCAGGGACAGAAGGAGGACATGGCCTTCCCCAAGCTCAGAGGTCGACTTGCAGAAGGTGGGGCCATGGTGAGCCAGGCAGGTGGGAGCTGGAGCTGCAGAAGAAACACAACTGACATCAGAAAACCCCCCTGAAGAGCAAATGGGAAGAGATACCCAGGCTTCCCGCCCCCTTCCTCCACACCCCACCTTCCACAAGAGCCAAATCCAGCCAGAAGCTGGGCTTCCCTGAGGGTCAGAAGCATGCAGCCTCCAGGGGTGAATCTGCTGCCCCACCACAGAGAGAGCAGAGCAGAAGGTGGGGTGGCAGTGAGGAAGAGAGCGGAGGGCAAGCAAGCCCAGGCTCTGGCTGCCCCCTGGGCTTCAGACCCTGCCTCAGTGCTAAAGGAACCGGGTGAATGGTCTGGCTCGGAGGTCTTCATCTGGGGTGACCGCCTATTTCCGACTTGCTCTTCCCCTCTTATTCTTGTCCCCAAACTTCCCATGCCTCTCTATGTCCCAAATGTCCCTGAGGTGTTCTGCTCAAGCTGGGCCATCCTTCTGTCTCTGGGGGAAAGGACCATCACCATGCTGCCATTGTGCCTGCTGTTGAAATGCCTGAGCACAGGCAGGGCCTGGGCTGGCCAAGTGTAGAGGGGAATCGGGGTCTCACCACCACTTCTGCCACTCTGCCCAGAACTGGACAGAAATTGCTCATAGGGTCTCTCGGGGAACCCTGGGGGCTCTGGCACAGAGCCTGGGCATAGGGTGGGAGATCAGGAGAGTCTCCCACCCCTTAGCCACCTACATTAATTCTTAAAGCTCTGGCTTCATACTCAGACTCGACCCAGGGAAGGCAGAGAACAGAACATTCCTCAGGGTTTTTGGTAGCACATTTGCTATTTTTCTCAAGAGTTTTTCTTCTAAAATCCACCCCGTTAAACTTCACGTTACAAAATCCCCCTTACATTCTATTATTGAAACTAACCCAGAGCATCCACAGTGGTCCATCACCCTGAATTTGGGAAAAGCTTTATGCATCAGGTGAACAAAAATAACCCTGAAAGCAGTTTATTCTTCCAACTACAGTGCATCCTGTTGACGGAATAGAATTCAATCATTAAAATATTTAATCTGAAGTGGGAAAATGCTTAAAGGTGTTAGTGGAAAAAAGCAGGATGCAAATTTACGTCAAACAAAGGAAACACCAACTGCGCAAATAACAGCACAGAAAAATGCCTAGAAGGGAATGTACTACAATGTTGCCTTTTAGGGGATGGCACTGTAATTGATTTTTGTGCAAAGAAACTAAGTATAGCTCAGAAATTCCTTGTATTCCTTATCTTTGTGTCCTTCCTTCCCCTCTACCACGGAGAGGGTCCCAGTGTGTTTCTAAGACTGTACAACTAACCTGCCAAGATTGGACCAGACTATCTCTTGACTCTCTTCAGGATTCTCACCTGGCCACCTGCCACCTCAGGCCAAGGTGGGAATTAAGAAGGCACTCCCTGCCTGGACCAAAGCCACGGAGGGCAGGGAGAGTGTTGAGATCCCGTTTAAGCAGGGCTCATGACAACACTGTTGAGATTTGGAATAAACCAGAAGGGACTGATGAGCAATTACAGATTTGAAACTAAACTAGCAAGTTTCATTGAATTTTCTTCTGTACCATGCATTTTGTTGAGGCTCTAATTCTGTGTCGTTGTTGTTGTTAAGGATGCTATGTTGTTAGGCACTAATTTATCCCAAGTGACTTGACTATTTGCTTCCTCTGAAAGGCCTAGGATAAGCAGCAGGAGATTTTATGGTCTCCCTGAGGGGTGGCAGAAAGGGAGAAGGGGTCTGATAGAGGGAATGAAGGGGGTAAAGATAACTTTGGTTCCCTCCACATAGAAAGCTCAGCTTGAACCCAGTTTTAAGAGCTGTACCATGGGAAATGGACCTGCTCCTTCCCCAAGGCTGTTGACTGGGTCTCTCAAAGACTAGACCTGGAGTCTATTGACGCTCATTCTTATGAAAATTCTGGGAGGGAAACTCACCTCCTGTTAGAATGTCTAACTTGGCAACTCATCACCAAAGTGTTCAGAGGCACCTTGCAAAGGGGCCGTGTGAGGGTTGGAGTCTGTATCACGTGACCAGCATATAGCACATTTCTCCCCATCTCCTCCCTGCCCCTCATCAAAACTGGACTGAAGCGGCCATTAATGCTCACTCCAGCGTCACTGCCTCTCCAGAGAGTTGATCCCGCTCGGGAAGCTAAGTTGTTCCTTTGAAGGGAGAATCAAATACAAGAGGCTAAAAATCAAAACATTAAAATAGAAGGATTTTTATTTTAGTAAAAATAAATTTTAAAAATCCACTACAGATTAGTTAAACTTATTGGTCAACTGATCACTTTCTCCCTGATTTCAGGTCTTCATGGTGGAGGAAGGTTAGGTATATGTGTTCCCCAGGGCTGCCAGAACAAATTACCATCAGTTGATGGTTCAAAACAACAGAAATTCATTCTCTCACACTTTTGGAGGCCAGAAGTCTGAAATCAAGGTGCTCCGTCTGGAAGCTCCGGGGAAATCCTCCCTTGTCTTTTCTAGTTTCAGGTGGCTTCAGGAATTCCTTGGTTCGTGGTTGCACCTCTGTAACCACTCCACCTGGCCTTCTCCTCTGGGTGGCTCTGTCAAAAGTCCTTCAGCCTCTCTGTTACAGGCATAACTGCGACTGCATTTTAGGCCCACTTGGATAATAAAGGAGAGACTCTTCTCGGGATTCTTCAGTTAGTCCCAGCTTTTGCCACATAAGGCAATATTTGGTAATCTTTCCAAGCACCAGAGAATCCACACTGGGGAGGGGAAGTACTTCAACAGTACATATGCTTTGTAGGTGGTTTTCTTGTTTTGGTTTGGTTTTGGTCTTTAAACTGAAACATGAAGGCTTGGGAGCAGCCCAGTCGTTAGTCATCACTATAGTAAACTAGTAAAGTCTGGGGTAGGCTTTGTTTCACTCAACATCAAGCAGTGCCTGAGGAGTGATTGCTCAAGTGATGGCTCAGAGGGAAGGAGGTCCTAGAGGGTAGGATGTAGGAGGATTCATCCCGCGAAAGCTGCGGGGCCACACTTCCCGTCCTAGTAAACCCTGCTGGCTTTGTATACAAACTTCTGTATATCCAGTATAAGTAAGGAGTAAACATTAAAACTGTTTAGTGTTAACATCTATTCAAGGATTATGATTTGTAAGCAATTGAGCCACTGAGAACACAATCTACTCTGATTGAGAATACTCTGGGCTTAGTATGGGGTCAGATCTTTGGTGCCACCATTCAGCCCACTACACTGGGTAATTTTTTTTGTTTGTCTTATGAGACCTCCTGTGCATAAACTTTGGTGCTTTCTAAATCTCCTGAGCTTGGCTTCTATCCTTTCCCTTTGTTAATGACCTAAATAGAAACATGACTCCCACGGATTTCTTCCTTGGTGTTTAATCTTGGATTATGAAAATAAGCTACTTTCTCTGATGCCCTAGCGTGTTAACAGTAGTTCTGACTTTTTAGGAATCCCAGGATTGTGTTTACAAGAACATACCTGCTAGGTTCAAGCTTATGTCTCTTAAACTCTTGAGTAAAACGTTCTGTGATTGGTGCATCAGTGTAATCAGCAAGAAATTGACCCTGAATTTCCCTAATTCACTTTGTTATCCAGGACCCACTGAGATCTCCTTGGAAATCAGAGCTGAGTCCCATCTTTCCTGCAGGAGTTCTGCAGGCCCTTAAGAGTTCCAGACAAGTTCTCTGGGCACTGAAACATGCTGCACACGAAACAGTCTGACTTCTTTTTTTTCCTCAAGGTTGTCAGGAACAACAAATTAGAAAAATATGTTGATTTATTTTTCTGCTGTCTCAGGATTTTATTTTTCTGTTTAAAGCGATGAATCCTTTCCGTTTCTCCATTCACCATCCTGGAAATCTCATATTACAATGAGATTGCATCTCTATGTTATCAGGCAAAGTGGTACAAAGAAAGACTTTCTAATGGGTCCTTTCCAGTGCAGTGACAGCCTGCCTTTGGAATGTTTAGAAATTCCAGATGGTCTAAAAATAAAAGGAAGTCTTGATGAGATTTCTCCTCTACCAGAGGTTTACAGAATCAGAGGTAGAGGGGAAAAAAGGTTTTCCTTTCTTATCTTTCTAACCATTGAAGAAAGTCTTATTTTCCTTCTTGAAAACCTGATATGCAAGAGTTAGTTCTGGGTGTGTAGGGTTAAATTTTTTTCACTGTTTTTATTTTAATGAGTTGGACATTAATCAATTTGCTAGATTTTGGGGGTAGGAGAATGAAAACCTATAGTGATTGCTTCTAGACTTTGTTTCTCAAACTCTTTTTTCCCCAAAGGTGAGAATACTAATGTAATATTTATACACTGTTAATTTCCACTTGGGTCAATCGAATGCTGGAAACAGAGTCCCAGGCCTGGGAATAACCTTGTTCTCCGAGCAGCAGCCTTGGCACCAGCCCCTTCACAGCTCCACGGAGAAGCAGCACAGATAAGCCCCCGTCCTCACCCCCAGGTTCTGCGGTGTCAAGGTCACATCACCACACTCTCCCGTCCACAGCCATTGCTGGAGAGCTGTGGGACATTCATAGAGTGGTTCTAGAAGCCTCTTTCCTCTTCATGTTCACAGCAGCAGCAGCCCAGAGCTTTTGAGGAAGACCTTTTTTTTTTTTCCCTCCAAGTTTCAAGATTTTTGTCACCTGTGGGACCCACAGATGGGGTGAGGAAGGATTTGCCATTCCAGCACCTATCACCAGGCCAGGGTCCAGGCTGGGAGGGGATGGGGCAAGGTGCTAGAATCAGTGGTTTCCAGGGTTCTAGGAGACCTAGGGTGAGGGTGTAGTCAGAGCCAGCTTGTCTTTCGTGTGACCTTTGGACTGCCAGAGGACACTGGTAGAGTGGGGTCAGATGGATGGGCCCTGGGAACTGTCCACAGCTTCTCAGGCCCCCGCGTCGGGTTCTGGCTGCTGTCGCACCAGCTGCTAGCCCTGAGCTCCTTAGAAGGTCCGAGCCTCCGCTGCTTCGAAGAATCAAGATGATCTGTAAGGTCTGTTACAGGTCCAGCAAACAAACTATAAACAAGAGCAACAAACAAAGCCTTCCTTGTTTACTTCCAAGGAAGCGTTTGCTGTTTTCTATCCAACACAACTAAACTTACCATTTTGTGCTACTCCTGGGCCCTAAAATAGTGCTTTTTATTTTGGGAGATAAACAAACAGTTCAGTTTGGTACATGGGAAGGGAGCAAGGGAGCCATGAACTTTGAAGGGAATGTGACTTGAAAGGGAGGCTGGAGTGGGTCCATGGAGGCAGACTGCTCGTACATGGGCAAGAGGAACCAGTGCCCTGGGCGTCATGCTTTGGAGGACCCCTCTCTGGTCCTCCTCCAGCCCTTTCTGTCCCAAGGGCGCCTGGAGTCTGTGGAGCTAATCTCCCCCAACTTTGCTGTCAAGAATTTGCTCAGGATACTTGAGAATTCACCGGCCAAATGTCCCCAAGGGCTTGTGACTGCCTCCCCAGATGTGTCAGAACATATAGTTTGTGGAGCTGTCTTGTCCTAGTGGTGGCCAAGGGCAGCTGTTTGGAGGGGTGGGGGCAGGGTTATGGACAAAAAAAGGTGGACTGTCCACAGGCATAAATGTGGGACTCCTAATAATGTGTGAGGGGGCCAAGGGTAGGACCAGAACGTGGGCAGTTGCAGACATCGGAGGCGGCCAGAACCCCAAGGAGTAGGACGAGTCTACACAAACATAGAAGTTCAACAATTTAGGAACAAATACATGATATTAAAGAAATAGTGATGGTGATGAATAGTATAAAGCAAAATAAAGCAGGTTAAGGTAGGGATAAAGTGTGTGTATGGAGGGGAGCTCTTTTAGAAAGGGAGATCAGGAGGGGCGCCTGGTTGGCTCAGTCAGTTCATCGACTGCCTTCGGCTCAGGTCATGATCTCTAGGTCCTGGGATCGAGCCTTGCATGAGGCACCCTGCTCAGCTGGGAAGCCTGCTTCTCCTTCTCTCTCTCCCTCTGCCCCTAGTCCTTGCTCATTCTCTCTCTCTCAAATAAAGTCTTAAAAAAAAAAGAAAGGGAGATTGGGAAAGTCATCTCTGGGGTGGTGGCATTTAAGTAGAGACCCAAATGAAGTGAGGGAGTTGGTGGCAGGGACATTCGGGCACAGGTGCTTGGAATAGCAGCAGGATACTCAGAGAGAGCAAGTTGGACAGGTATGTAGGACGGACTGATAGGTCCGGCCTTTTTAGACTGGAAGGATTTTTTTTTTTTTTTGACTCTAAGGATTTTTATTCTGAGAATTTCAAGAAATCATTGAGGAGTCCTGAGCAGGAGACTCCCATGATCTGATTTACTCTTAAAAAACTTGACGGTAGAGTAACAAAAGTGGAAATGGGAAGACAATTAGGTAGGATGTTGGTATTGTTTTTTTTAAAAAGACTTTTCCAATTTATTTTAAAAATTACTTATTTTTAAAAATGTGTAAAATATATATAACATAAAATGTACCTTTTTTTAAAGATTTTTTTTTACTTATTTATGTGACAGAAAGATAGCCAGTGAGAGAGGGAACACAGCAGAGGAGTGGGAGAGGAAGAAGCAGGCTCCCAGCGGAGGAGCCTGACGTGGGGCTCAATCCCAGAACGCCGGGATCATGCCCTGAGCCGAAGGCAGACGCTTAACAACTGCACTACCCAGGCACCCCAAAATGTACCATTTTTAAGCGTACAGTTCAGTGGCGTCAAGTCCATTCACATTGTTGTGCAGTCACTATCCATCTCCAAAACTGTCTTCATCTTATAAGACTGAAACTCCATATCCATTAAATAACTCCTCATTTCTCCTTCCTTTAGCTGCTGGCAACCACCCTTCTACTTTCTTTCCCTATGAATTTGACTATTTTTTTAAAATTTTATTTATTTATTTTAAGAATACAAAAGTATTTTTATTTTTTCATTTAATGATGCGAAACACAAAGGTGATTTGACATCCATTCACATATCATTTTTTCTGTCACGTTTATGACTCAACAGATTGGTGGACCTGAAGGAGCTGGTATACTCATTATATGGAGCATACTGCATTAGTATTTCAATAGTTTATTCCAGCCCATTTCTTCTTTGATTCTCTAAAACATCTTCATTATGTTGTTTGATGAGATAGAGCCACAAGAAGATGGAGGTGGCCAAGGTCAGTCCAACTCTCAGCCGGTCAGGTCTATCACGTGGTGGCTTCCACCTGTAGAACTTTGATCACGCTAAAGAGCCTCTTGCGAGCCTGGCCAGAGCCAGCAGCTTGCACAAGGGGTGCGACAATGTGGGTGTTGCCATCTTGCTGGGCTGGGCCCCCAAATTTGACTACTTTAGATAGCTCCTGTAAGTGCAATCATACAGTTTTTGTCTTTTTGTGACTGTCTTATTTCACTTAGCATATGTCTTCAAGGTTCATCCATGTTGTAGCTTGTACTAGAATTTCCCTCCTTTTCTTTTTAAGATTATTTATTTATTTATTTTTGCAAGAATAAGAGACAGAGAGAGTGTGTGCACGAGCCAAGGGAGGGGCAGAGGGAGAAGCAGACTCCCTGCTGATCAGGGAGCTGAATTTCCTTCCTTTTTACTGCTGAATAATATTCCATTGTATGTATATAGTATATTCTGTTTATCCATTCACCCATCAATGGACCCTTGGGTTACTTCCACCTTTTGGTTATTGTGAATAATGCTACTATGAGCATGAGTGCACAAATAGCTCTTCAAATGTACCTGGGTATGCCGTACGTGCTTTCAGTTCCACTCAGAAGTGGAATTGCCGGATCATGTGGAATGTAATTCTATTTTAAATTTTTTGAGAAACTACACACATCCTACCAGCAATTCACAAGAGTCCAATTTCTTCACAGCCTTGTCAACACTTGTTATTTCTTTTTCTTTTTCTTTTTTTGGTAATGGTCATCTTAATGGGTAGGAAGTGGTATCTTACTGTGGTTTTGACTTGCATTTCTGTAATGATTAGTGATGTTGCGTATCTTCTCATGTGCTTATTAGCCATTTGTATATTTTCTTAGGAGAAATATCTCTTCAAGTTCTTTGCCCATTTTTAAATTGGATTGTTAGTTTTTGTTGTTGTTGAGTTTTGGGAGTTCTATTTTTATTCTGGATATTGTCCCTTATCAGATATGTGTTTTGCAAATATTCTCTACCATTTTGTGGATTATCTTTTTACTCTGTATAGGTGTCCTTTGATGCACAAAAGTTTATAGTTTTGTTAAAGTCAAACCTGTCTATTTTTTCTTTTATAGCCTGTGTCATATTCAAGAAATCATTGCAAAATCCATGAAGCTTTCCCCTATATTTTCGTCTAGAGATTTATAGGTTTAGCTCTTATATTTAGGTCTTTGATCCATTTTGAATTTTTTTGTATGGTAACAGGTAAGGGTCCAGCTTCATTCCTTTGCATGTGGATATCCAGTTTTCCCAGAACTATTTGTTGAAAACATTGTCTTTTCCCATAAAGGCACCCTCATCAAAAGTTATTAGAACATATATGTGAGAGTTTATTTCTGGGATCTCTATTCTGCTTCATTAGGCTATTACATCTATCTTTATGACAAGATGATACTGTTTTGATTACTGTGTGTTGTAGTAAGTTTTGAAATCAGGAAGTATCAGTCCTCCAACTTTTGTTCAAGATTGTTTTGGCTATTTGGGAGTCCTTGTAGATGCCATATGAATTTTATTTAATTTTTTTATAATAATTTTTCATTATGTTATGTTAGTCACCATACAGTACATCCCTAGTTTTGATGTAAAGTTCCATGATTCATTACTTGCATATAACACCCAGTGCACCGTGCAATATGTGCCCTCCTTAATACCCATCACCGGCCTATGCCAATCCCCCACCCCTCTCCCCTCTGAAGCCCTCAGTTTGTTTCCCAGAGTCCATAGTCTCTCGTGGTTCATTCCCCCTTCTGTTTACCCCCCACCTTCATTCTTCCTTTCCTTTTCCTACCGAACTTCCTGCTATTTCTTATGTTCCATAAATGAGTGAAACCATATAATTGTCTTTCTCTGCTTGACTTATTTCACTTAGCATAATCTCCTCCAGTGCCGTCCATGTTGCAGCAAATGTTGAGTAATCGTTCTTTCTGATGGCTGAGTAATATTCCATTGTATATATGGGCCACATCTTCTTAATCCAGTCATCTGTTGGAGGGCATCTCTGCTCCTTCCACAATTTAGCTATTGTGGACAATGCTGCTATGAACATTGGGGTGCATATGGCCCTTCTCTTTCACTACTTCTGTATCTTTGGCCATGTGAATTTTAGAATAGATTTTTCTGTGTCTGAGAAAAACATCATTAGGATTTTGATAGAGATTGTATTGCATTTGTAGATTGATTTGGGTAGTATTGATGTCTTAATAATATTAAGTCTTCCAAACCATGAACATGGGATGTCTTTCCATTTATTTATGTCTTCCTTAATTTCTTTCAGCAATGTTTTGTAGTTTTCAGTGTACACGTCTTTCATCTCCTTAGTTAATTCCTAAGTATTGTATTTCTTTATTCTTCTTGATGTTATTGTAATTAGAATTTTTTAACATTTCTTTTTGAATTGTCCATTGTTAGTGTATAGAATGCAACTGATTTTGTGTGTGTGTGTTAATTTTTATTCTGCAACTGATGAATTTGTTTATTCCAACAGTTTTTGTGTGTGGAATCTTTAGCGTCTTTTACATAATAAGATTACATCATCTGCAAACAGACATAGTTTTACTTCTTTCTTTCCAATTTGGATGTCTTTTAGTTCTTGCTTAATGTTACTGCAGCATTCTATCCAAGAAATGATGACGATTTTAATGGGGGCAGGGGAAGTAAGAAGTGGTTGGATTTAGGACACATTTTGCAGGTAGAACAAACAGAATTGGTTGGCTTGGGTATTGGTTGTGGGAGAAAGGGAGGAGTTAAGAATGATTTCTAGGCTTACAGATAAAGTAACTGGCTGAATCATTGTGGTGCCATTTGATTACTTGGGGTAGATGGGGGAGTGTATGCTTGGGAGGGGCCATATTACATGTATCCGAGGATGTGGACAACATAAATAAAAGCAAGAGAATATGGTAGGAAGAGGTCAGAAGACGGACTTCTGAGGCAAACTCACATTTAGAAAAGGAGGAGAAGAAGAGGCATCAGAAAGGAAAGCAAAAAGAAGCAGCCTAAGGGGTAGAAAAGAATGAGGAGAGTCAGAGAAACAAAAAGGAGAAAGTTTCAAGGAAGTGGCCTAAATTGCACAATGAAATGGGGAAGGAAGATGAGGACTGAGCAAGGACCCTTTATGTGAGCAGTGAGGAGGTCATTGGTGACCTCCAAAAGAGCATTTGCAGCAGATTGGGGAAGGCCTCTGCCCATGTGCAAGAAGTTGTAAAAGCAAGTGGGTGATGGGAAGTGCTCTAAACAGCTCTAAAGTGCTATACCTGTAAGGCGTATAATGCAGCATTGCTGTTACTGTTGTCACGGAAACAAAAACCATTTAGGAGAACTAACAGCCACTTAATACCCCTGAGTCTAGCCCATCACATTCCCATGATCTGCTGTGAAACATGCTAATGGAAACAGTCCTTAGGGGGAGAGGGCTAATCCAGGCTTCTTCCTTTTAGATATAGTCCCTAACTGAAATAATTCCCCCTTCTTGTTGAGAAGGAAGCCAGACTAACACCCACACCAGACAGACCAGCTGACCAAAGTTCCTTATTCTCTTGCTGTTAGCCGAAACTTTTTATAAAATAAATTTGCTGTTTTGCTTTTCTTTTAATTAAACAAGCTGAATTACTTGGAGGAGGAAGCCGGAGGAATAGAGGAGACAGAGCAAAGCCAGCTGGAACACAGAAACCCTCGGGTAAGCATTTTTATCTTTGTTTTGTTAATTCGTTATTGAGAATTAGACCTGGCTGATCACTTCATAGTCGCAAGCATGCTTTCTGAAAAGTAAGTTAATTTTGTTCTACTGTAAATTTTTCTCTACCGTATATGTGGCCGTTTAAAAGATGTTGGGAAAGTACAAAAAAGGAGAAGAAAGTAAAACCACCACTGAACTAGTCTCTATTGATATCTTGGGGGGTATTTCTTTCCATTCTTTTTTTGCATGTCTGCATATAACTTTAGTTTGATTTTCACAGTTGTGTCCATACAGTGTGGATTACTTGATGTCCATTTTTTCCATTGAGCATAAACTGTTTCTACATTGCTGTAAATTCTTCATAATCATAATTTTAAATTGCTGGATACTGTTGCATTGAGGAGATTTACCATACCTACGTCAAGCATTCCCCTGGTTTTGACCAGATAGCATCTTTCCTATTTTTCATAGACTGCATCATTTTATTGTGTGAAATGTATTTTTTCCTGTTAGGGGAGAGAAGGTTTTTCGGGGGAGAGGAGGTTAAATTTGAGAATGTAGGTGTCAGTCGTTTTACTGGGAGGTTAAATGAGAGGGAGAGCATGTGTGAGAACGTATGTGTGTATCTGTTTATTACCCCTTTGGGACCTGCATCTGATTTAGCTGCACATTCAGCCAGAATCACCTGATTCTGAGGAAATTTAAAAAGTATCCCTAGAATAACCAAAACTTTGCTTTTGGAGATAAGCCAGTCATCTGTAGTAGTTTTTGTTCTGTTTTGTTTTTTTCAAAAAATTTCCCAGGTTGTTCTAATGGGTGGCCAGCGTGTTAATAGCTGTCATTTATACCTAGGTCATTTGAAATATTTTCCTATCTCTGACACATATCTGAGATCAATACGTATTAAGGGAAGGAGAGGTAGAATTTCGGGCAAGCGACCCAAAATCCCTTTGAATACTGTATTAATAATATAGAAGTAATTTATGGAAACATAAAATGAACAAAACCTCTAGAAATTTTTTAAAAAGTTTTTATTTATTTATTTGAGAGAGAGAAAGTGAGTGAGACAGAGAACACAAGCAGGGGGAGAGGCAGGCAGAGGAAGCAGACTCCCCGCTGAGCAGGGAGCCCAACTCAGGGCTCAATCCCAGGACCCCAGGGCCATGACCTGAGCCGAAGGCAGACGCTTAACCAACTGAGCCACCCAGGCACCCCCAAACCTCTAGAAATTTCTATCATCCACCTTAACCACATAAACTCTTGAGATAAGAATCTACTTATGAATTTCAATTTACTGAGGCTTTAAAGAGATGGATTTGTTTCCAGTGCATTGGTTAAAAGTTAGAGAGGTTGAGGCTCCAGACTGTTCCAAATGAATCAAAATTATGCCCAGCATCTGTTAGTATTCTGCCTTCCTATGGGCCTGGGGTCGTCAGGGGTACAACACAACATAAACAACACCTGTTCTGGAAGAAAAATAGCATCTTTTTGCAATGTGCTCATTGCCATGCGTCAGGATCACTTTGGGCATTTTTAATATCTCATGTGGATTCCAGACTCAAGGACTCCCATTTTTCAAGTTTGTTTTACACACCAGACGTCTGAGGCACAATAGTCCTCCAAGGCTCAGCCTGGAAGATAAGAGACTAACAAGGGCTTGTTACCCCGTGGGCTCTCCTTAATGCAGCAGCGAAGCTGGATAATGCAGAGAAAGGCAAGCATTTGTCTGGGTTGCTCAGCTTTGCTGTAACACCTTATCAAATGTATGTCCGAACCTCCAGCACCGCATCTGTGATTTTCTTGGGTCACTGACCACTGCCTTCTTTGTACCGGAGTTACTTATGTGCAGGGTCTCAATCCCTCTGCTGACCAAGAACGCCTGAGGATGGAGTCCTCACAGAAAACCTAGCACATGGGTTCCATTAAGAATAGATGGAAAGGTATAAATAAATTAATTCATCAATAAATGTGGAGTTAACAGCTTATGTTTATCTCTGTTGAACCCATTAACTTCTTTATATTAACTCATCTGTAGAGAAAATGGTACAATGTGTGGCAATATTTAAAGGAAAACTTCTCCTATTGGATTGATGACTTGGTGGTGGTATGGGCTGAATGAAGCCTTTGACAAAGAAAGTAATGGAAGCTGGAGCAGTGAGTTGGAACCAAAGAATCGCTAAGTTGGAAGGGTCCTTAGGAAGAGTCGGGTTCAGGAAAGAAAGCTTTTTGCATCTCTACTGTTTTGAAGCGAGGTTTCAAGGAAAGAGGGAAGCAGATTTGAAGAAGAACAAGAAAGAAGAAAAGAGGGGAGGGGAGGGAAGACAGGCCAGGGGAGGGACAGAGAAAGAAGCAAGTGGAGGGCAAGGGAAGGGAGCAGAGCCTATTTGTTCTAGAGGTTTAAAGACTAAGCTGGAAAAATTTAAAAGGATCCATATTATTGTACATTATAGAAACAAGAATTTTTTATCACTAAAGAAAAACTATGTCCCACATAAGGGTCCTCCTATGAGGCTGTGGAGATAGCATTTTGCCCTGTTTGCGCCTCTAGTACAGAAGACGTGATTGTCTACAGAGTACTTGGGGGCATCACGGATTCTTTAAAGGACGTTGGTTCCTTTTTATTTTGCATTTTACCTTGACAATAATTTTATTCTTTTATAAATTCTCTGAGAGAATTGAAGGCAGTTTTCCTTGTTAGCTGTAGCAGACACAAATCCTTACCAGAAACTCGTTTGGCACAGGGTGAGAAAAACAACTGTCAACCCTCAGATATATAAATAGTGTCCCTTTCTACAGTGTTTAGCACAGAGCACCATTTGGGTCTTTTCTGTCAACACCTCCCTACTCTCATGCCTTTGAGTCTGTATTCTTGTCCCTAGAACCTATATTTGAATTTTAAGAAACAGTCAGTTTGTGAGGAAAAATACGCAAACATCATTTTGCTGCAAAAGACCATTGGGGATTTTTTTCCTTAGAAGATATTTATTGTGAGACATAAAATGAGGGAGGTGAATAATACCTTCCCCGGCTCATTCATTGGTCATTTGCGGGAGCACATGTCTGTGCTGCAAGCTGTGCTAGGGCCTGAGGATGCGGCAGTAGACTGGTGAGACCCCATTCCTGCCGTTAGTGGTGAACAGTCTGGTGGGTGGGCATAGACAGGAACTATGGCTGCCCAAAGGGGTAAGTGCTGGGACAGGAAACCCATGGCACTGCAGGGCAAGGTGGGGCAGCGGGCAGCCAAGACCTGGAGGGGTCAGAGAAGGCTTTTCCTTGAAGAAGTGATGTCTAGAATGAAACCCAAGGTTGGGTAAGAGATGTCCAGATGAGCTGGAGCTCAGAAGTGAATAGGCAAGAGAGAGCCGGGTGTGTTTAGGGCATTGAAAGGAGTTCCATGGGGCTAGAATGGATTTTAGTGAAGGAAGTTGTGGGGAGAGAATATGCTGGTTGATGAGATCCACACTGTGATATGCCTGGAGTTGAACTTCATTCTTTTTTTTTTTTTTAAAGATTTTATNGTTGAACTTTTTTTTTTTTTTTTTTTTTTTAAAGATTTTATTTATTTATTTGACAGAGATAGAGCAGCCAGTGAGAGAGGGAACACAAGCAGGGGGAGTGGAAGAGGAAGAAGCAGGCCCACAGCGGAAGAGCCTGATGTGGGGCTCGATCCCACAACGCCGGGATCACGCCCTGAGCCGAAGGCAGACGCTTAACCGCTGTGCCACCCAGGCGCCCCTGAACTTCATTCTGATGTGATAGTAGGTTTCAAGCAGAAGTCATATGGTCAGATATGCATTTTGGAAAGGTCACTCTAGCCACTGTGTAGAGTATGGCCTGAGAGTAGCAAGAGTGGAGGCAGGAGACTGTGTCCTTTATGCAGGTGAAAGATGACAACCTGTACTGGGACCACCGTCAGCTGATCACTGTGATGGAAAAGAGGAGCTGGTGGAGACGGGTGGATAATGAGGCTGGGTCGGCCTCAGAGGAGACACTGGGCAGCAGGGCAGGCCGGGGAAGGAGGGAAGCCTGTGGTTTGCTTCCGTTCCATCCTCTCTCCTCTTTAGATTACAGATGCCTATTGTCCCCATGCTACCGGCAGTTTCCTAGGGCACTTTCCTGAGCAATTCCCGTGGTTTTCCATTTTTTCCAGACATATTGAAATATTCTCTCCTTATCTGCTTGTTTCTTACTCTCCTATACAGGTATCCTACACCTGGCATACTGAAAAGTTCTCAGGCTCTTCTTCCCTTGGCAACAGACAGGGTTGTATCAAGCATGATAATGCATCGACTGTGTATGAGTGCCAGGCTCGGGGCAGCTGTGTTGCAGGCTTTCGCCTGTGTCACCTCCTTTGGTTTTCTGGATAACTCCAAGGGGTTGAGTACTTCTTAATGCTCACACAATTAGCAAGGCGTAGAGCTAGGGTTTGGCTCCTGTTGTGATTTAAAGCTTTTCTATGATATCACAATGCCTCTATATCATCCAGGAAGCAAAGGATGTTTAACAAGCTACCTTTGTAAATAATTTCTTTAATGGCAGAATATGAAATGCCTCAGTAGGGGGGAAGAGAAAGACAGGCAGTTTTAATTTGAATGAATGGGCTTTGGGGGAGCCCCTGAGTCATGTCATGTAGTCACTTCGATTGTGGGCAAGGATAATCCTAAAGCTGACACAGTTCCTAGGAAATTATTGGACTGTGTTGGGTGATGGCTTCTGAGATAACACTTGCTGACCTTCTGTCTTTCAATGAGAAGACTGGAGGATCAGAGGCAGATGTAGAGTGGCCCTGCAGCCTTCCCGAGGTCAGAGACTGGGTTAGTCACCGATACTGTCAATCTTCCCAGATACACTGGTGAAGTGCACTACGGGACAAAAAATTGTTGAGATATTTTTATAAAATGAAATCCATAGTCAGTGTCATAGGTTCATAATTTCTATTAACAAATAAGAGCTGAGAAGTTACAAAAGCCAGAGAAAAGACAGCACTTAGTCAGAATAATGCTTAAAGAAAATGAAGTCATATCTTCAAGGAGCTCAGAGCTGTCCTTACTCAGTTCTTCGCATTCAGTCTGTCTTTGTTTGTTGTAGTGGCTGAGTGTTACTGGTTAGGAAGAACATGGAAGAAAAGCTAGCTTTGGGAGAACGTTTGAGAATGAAACAAGGAGATTAAGAAGACAGAGATGGGAAGAAGGATGTCAGAGGAAATGCCATGCATCTCACCCTTGGGGGCAGAGAGAGTTCCCTCACATGCTCAGATGCCAACCTTCTCCTAGGGTTCAGCTCCTGCTATGCCCCGGGGGATAAATAGTTCTCTGGAAACATTTGTACCCCCAAAATACACAAGAAAGAATGAAATTGTGAAAAGAGTCCAATTTTAAGGGGCAATTATCTCCAAATGTGTCCAAAATCCTTAAGCAACTTTTTGCTCAGGAGAATTATCCAGAAAGGAAGTTCTGTACAAATAAGAGGAGAAAAGCAAGCAAGCAAACAGTGAAGAAAAGCTTGTCAGCAAAGGGTAGAAAAAAGGCAAATATTGCTAACTCATAAGTCTGATGCTGAAATCTGTCATCTGACACTTTTGAAACGGTCACTTTTCATCCATGCAGACCTTTGCCCTAATGGTGGCTCTGACAATACACAATTTCTTAAGGTGCCTCTTCTTCTGTCTGTCCATGTACATTTGTGGTGGTGGATGTCATTTTACCGAACATTCTGTGGTCTGAGCAAAGTTCTCCTTTCAGCGGAAGAAGGCCGCAGCCAGTGGGTGCGGCCTGTCCAGCCCCACCCCCAAACTGGACCTAACAGTCAACATTTCAAGAAGGCCCAGCAGCTTTAGGCAGAGCCCAGGCCAGGAAGGCTCTAGTGGCTTCCCTGAGCTTTCAGGAGTCGGGGAAAGTGCTAGAAGGAGAGGAAGGCAGATGCAAACTGAAGGGCACATGAGGATCAGCAGCTGGGCAAAATCACCGAAAAGCTGGCAACCCAACTGCTGTGATTTTAAGAAAATGTGCTAATTAGGAAACTTAATATGATAAGGTGTCTGGTCTTTAGAGCTAAAAGATGAAACCAAATTAATGAAATGCAGAATTTATTTTGGGGGTTTCTGAACTTTCTCGGAAAATTCTGGAATTTAGTCAGCAGGCAGGTCAGGGAGACAGACCAATCAGCAGTATCCTTGCTGATCCTGGCAGGTTGCTGAAGAATCTGAGCAGAGATGGCGATGGGGGCTGGAAAGTCTTGTTACAAAAGAAACGGCTTAGGTCAGACAATAACAAGGGAGAAAGTGCTCAGCGCACTCGAGAGCCCACAGAGCTGCTCAGCCTATTGTGACAACTGTTTGTGAAAGCCTTCCCACCCTTGCAGTAAGGGTTCACTCAGGTCTTCCCCAGATGGGAAATGGGCCAGATCCAAAAACTCTTTCTCAGGGGTTTCAAGCTACTCCAGAAACCCGCAGCAATCCTATAAATAGCCACACGTTGAATTTTCTGCCTGCCGAGCTCCAGGGCGAGTCAGGCACAGGTTGGTGGCATCCGGGGGGACAGGGCTCTGTGAGCGTTGCAACTTCGAAATGTGGAGTCCTAACCAGAGGACAAAAACTAGACAGTAAAACTCTGCATCGGCCACAGAGCAGAAACTCCAATTATTCTTCAGGGTGAATTATCAGGCCCTAGGACTCTGGCTGAAAAGTCCCTCTGGCTCCAGAGCTGTTAAGGAGAATCTCTGCAGTACAGAGAAAATGAATTAGAGAATTTCCTCCTCAGGGAATTGGCACAGCCATAAATACTATTCAGCGTTTACTGGTTTACAGCAGGTCTGGGCCAAGGTGTTGACTCCTCCGCTTAGAGGCATGGGCAAGTAAAGGGCATTTGGAGGGCAAAGGGGCATTAGCCTGGAGGTTCGTGAAGTGACTTGCACTTTGGGGCACTTTGAGGCACTTTGGGAGAGACAGGGCAGAGGAGGGAGGCGGGCAGCAGAATGCTCCAAAGTTCTGACTCCCTGGAAACAGGACCCTCTGTGGTTCACCCCCCCTCCCCGCCCCCATTTATTCTGGAACCCTGGGAACCGGCTCAGTTCCTCATTCAAAAGATGTTGTGATCTCACTTCTTTTTGTCTGTATTTCTGTTTTGGCCTCCAAAATTTAGTTTACTTTCTCCCTTTGGAAAAAATCTGAAAGTACAAGACTATTCTGAGGAGGCAAGAAAGTATATGAAGCTTTACGTGTCTGCCATGACATTTGGGGGCAGTTTCAAGTAAGGACTAAGCTAGCAGTCTTGCATTTCAAGGATGAGGCACCCGATGGTACTTCCCTGTTTGGGGGGATGTATCAGATCAGCGCTCTGGGGCCTCTGGGATTTCGAGGGACACGCATGTTGTAGAATCTTCTGACCCGAAGGGTTGCATCCTGTCTGCAGGGGCTCAGTCTGTGATCCTTTGCAGCAACGACTCTCACACGGTGCTTTCTCTCGTCCCAGCCCTGGCCTGGGTGCCATTCATGCATCATCGGCCTTCATCCTCGCAGCAGCCCTGTGAAGGAGTGACTGCTCTTATCACTGCCCCCAAGTTACCGAGGAGGCCTGGAGGCGCAGGGGGGATGAAGTTACTTGCCCAGGGTCACAACGCTAGTGAGTAGAAGAACCAGAGCTCACATCTGGAGTCTCGGCCGCACCTGCTGCTCTGCCGCTGCTTCCCCATGCCAGAGACGCCATGTTTATTCATTTTTTAAATCAAATCACCTCTCAGCCTTGCTTTTGTATTTTTATTAATGCCCTGAGAGCCTTTTTGCCTTCTAAATTGTTTCTCTAGGCCCCAAATTTGAAGGTTAATCATACTAGTTAACATTGTTGAGTGCTCAAACGGTGTAAAATACTTCACACTCATCGTGCTGTTTACAGACAAGGAAAGTGAGGTGCAGAGAAGATAAATCACTTGCAGAAAGATCCCCAAGCTCGTAAGTGGCAGATCTGGCCCCATGAACATACCCCAAATCGCTCCTTTGAATATTTCTGTAAGCTACAAAAAGAGTGCCCTATTTGCCATTCCACAGTATACAGTAGCTCTGGGGGCTAAAATCTAAGTTCTACTCTGAAGTCATCAGAGAAAACGAAGAACATTATTGTGGGGGGCGGGGAGTGATGACCTGCAGGGTGGTTATTAAAGCAGAATCCTCATACTGTGGAGAACTTCAAACCCACAGTGACATGGCGGGAGGATGTAGACATAAGCGAGGGGGAGAAAGGGAGGTCAGACGGGGCCAAGAATTCACCGGGACCGTCAAATCCCATGGTTCTGTGATGTTTTAGCTGGTTTAATCTCGAAATGGTATACAAGGCAGGAGATACTAACAGTTTCTAGGCACCAGCTAACAAAACCCAAGGTTACAGTGGTGACTTTGTACGTGGAGAGTAAGGATAGAATTCAAGCCACATCATATAAAAATAATGGCGATAGCTCTGTCCATGGACTGGATGTGAGATATAAGAAAGAGAAAAATGAAAGAAAACATCCCCCAAATGGTCACCAGCTAAATTGGTCCACTTCAGCTGCCATGACAAAATACCACAGACAGGGTGGTTTAAATAACAAATTTATTTCTCACAGTTCTAGAGGCTGGAAGTCTAGGATCAAGATGTTGACAAGATAGGTTTTATTCTGAGACCTTTCCTCTTGGCTTGTAGGTGGCCACCATCTGGCTGTGTCCTCACATGGCACAGTGTGTTTCTTCTCCTAGGACACTAGTCCTTTCGGATCAGAACTCTACCGTATCACCTCATTTAACCTTAATTGCCTCCATAAAAGCCCTGTCTCCCAATACAGTCACATTGGAGGTTGGGGCTTCAACATATAAATTCTGGGGGCACACAAACATTCAGTCCCTAACACCAGCTGAGCGGGATTGATTTGAGAGGGAGGATAGACCCAAGTAAGATTTGAACTAGAAACAGAACTCCAAATAAGGCTATCCTGTAGACGACTAGAAATGTAGGAGTATAACTTAGGTTAGAATTCAGGAAAAACCACTTAAATTTTCTAGGTTTCAGAGGTTTTTTCTTTATTTGTAAAATTGAGATAAAATGCCAATTCAGCCTATCTTAAAAGATAGCCAAGTGGAGCAAATGAGATTGAGAAGAAAAAATTCTTTGTAAATTACAAGATGAAAATATATTTTCATATGTAAAAGACATCTGGGAGTTGGAGGCAGAGAGATGGGGTAAAGTTTCGGTGGTGGCTGAGTTCTTGGGGGATTATCGAGAGAGGTGAGCTGAGGACCCCGGTGGGTGTCCAGTGGTGGTCCACAACTGGGTAAAGAACTAACAGCGGATTCAGAAGGGCTGAACAATCAGGAAATGGAAAACCACAAGTACTCAGGACCACAGAAGACAGAGAAGGAGTAGAGGTTTCACTGATAAGACCTGAGGATCAAATTCTAGAGTAACTGAGAAGGAAGTTTGAGAAGGAGCAGTGGACGCAACTGTTGAACAGGAACGGATGACCTCATCCTAGTCCCATATGATTCACAGGCGGCTCTCATGAGGTGGTGGGGATGGGGCAGGGCAGCTATTGCTGTAAATTAAAAAGAGGAAATTGAGAACAAAATGACAACAGTGAGCCCAGGAATTCAGGGAATTTAAGTGTGAGAGGACAAGCAAAAACAAAAATTTGAATAGGTCACAGAATTTGGTAGAAGAGAAAGCTGGCATTTGGTCGACCACCCGCTGTGTGGAGTGAGCCCATCTTTCATTTACAACTCAGAACAATCCTCCATGCTCTCTTTTTTAGCCTCACTTGGAGGGTGAGGAAGCTGAAGGTCAGAGAGGAAGAGTTTTGCAGCTAGAATGTGGGAGGGTTGAGAGTCAGACCATGTCGGCTAGACGTCAGGTACAGAGTACATTCTAGTCTAGAGGTTCAGGTGGATGAAGTTGAAGAGAGAAGGAAAAATGAAGAGAGGAAAAGACCCAAGTCACTGGAGGGAGTTTGGCTAAGAGTCACAATCAAGGTGTCTCTAGAGAAAAGAAGACATGCAGCTTCCCTCCAGGACTCAAAAACCTTCCTCCAACAACACGCCCTTCACAGCTGCCAAACTTGAATGTGTCCTCTCCCAGCACAGCAGTCACGCTCTCAACTGCTGCACCTGTCCTCAGGCTTCCCCCCACTCCTCTGGTCACTGATAACCTTCTTATTGCAGAGTCTCTTGAGGCATGTAATCCCCGCTGACCACCTGCTCCTTCAACCAGTCTTTCTCCTGGCCTCCTTGACACTGCATTCTTGATTCGTCTCTTCTGGTTTGGCCAGCCTTAGTCAACCATCTCTCCAGGCTCCTGTTCTCTGCCTGTGTCTTAGTTGGTGATGTCCCCCCAAGGTCTTATCTCAGGCCCTCTTTCCTTCTCTGTTCTCACACCCCTGTGTGAGGTCATCCAACTTTTCTGGCTTCAGTCGCCATCAGGTGCTGATGAGCCATAAATTCAGCAGGCTTCCTGAGCCCCTCCACCCCAGGTCTGGACTGCAGGGTACAGTTCCATTTACATGTGTCACAAAAGCCTCAAATTCAAAATGTCCCGAATTGAACTCATTCCCCCCCAAAGCAGCATCTTCCTCTTATGTTCTTTTTATTAGTGGAAGGCACCATTCTCCCAGCAAAGATCTGAGACTATACCCTCCCCTGCCTTCCTTGACATTCCATAACTGGTCCATCCGCAGCTCTGGCCACCTCTCATTTTTCTTTATATCTCTCAGTCCCATCCAGCTATGTCCACCCCCTCTGCCCTGGACAATCACAGGAACATTCCTTGCAGTCTCTCTGAACCTAGGCTTGACTCCTCCCCAAGTGTCCTCCACCTGCTGCCAGAATCACCCTTTCTAAAAATGCACATCTGCTGTTTGCAATTCAAGGACTCTCCCTGCCCTCAGAATAAAATTCAAACTCCTTTGTGTGGAGGTAGGTCACTCTCAAACCACCCTCTGTCCACCTCATCCTCCCTTTCATGCTTCACCTAGACTATATCACTTGCAGCACCCCAAACTTGCCCTGTGCCCTCAGCAACCAGTCTTCATACAGCCTGGTTCTCTGTCTGGAACCCCTGGCCCCTCTCGCTAGCCATCCTTTCCCCTTAGTACCTTAAAAACGCCCTTGTTCCCTAAGGCTGTTCCCAATGGCATTTCATTCTGATGGCCCTTCTCACCGGGCTTTGTCTATTATGTTGTCTGGTTTAGTCACCACTCTGGGAGTTCCTCTAGGTCTGAGGCTGTGTTTCCTTCCTGGTCAGGTCCACAGGAGCCAGTATTTGTGGCGCAGAGAGAGGCAGAAGAGCTTTGTGACAGAGAGCTGGGAGCTGGGTTTAAGCGCCGTCCCACCACTAACTGACAAGTGAACGTGGGCACACGAGCTATTCGGTATCTTTGCACTTTAGTTTTCCTCATCTATCAGATGGCCAATTCAGACTACCTAGGGCTGTTTGGGGACTTACTGAGTTAGCACACAGAAGGAGCTTTGCAGAGTGCCGACCGCACAGTAAACACAATGCAGGTCGGCTGCTGCTCGTTTTGAATGAATGAACATCTGTGGCTGATGGAGGACGTGGGCTTTCCCAGAACCCGCAGGCAGGTCTGCCAAAGGCGGGTAGCTTGAGTGAAGGAAGTGAGGGTAGCTGATGAAGTCAGACAGTCAGGGGCCTGATGTTAACTTGCTGGAAGGATTTTCATGTGGGAGTTAGAAGTCCCAGAGAGGGTGGCCACACAAAGGACCCAGAACGTCACCTAGTGGTAACATGGGAGGCTGCTGGCCTGCAGGTCTAGCTCTCCCGTCCTGGTGCTGACAGCTTAGGTGCTGCACAAAAATCCCATCATTAATTCTTTGCAAAGATGATGCAGACTGTCCTGACCTTTATTCTCCAGAAGATTCTCTGTTCTTCACCGGTTTATCGCCATCTCGCAGCATCCGGTTGTGTAATGCTTATTGCTTGCTGCTCCTCGGGGGATGTCTGTGTTGGTGTGTCTGAGTGCCTCAGTTTTCAGGTTCTGAGATAGGTCACAGGCCCACATCTCAGCACGGAAGGTGAGCACACGTGTGGGGGGCGCACAGTCCCAGTCAGTGCTGAGGGGGGAGGAGGGGTGGGAAGTGGGGGGTTGGGGGAGGTACTCTGTGACAGGGGGTCCTTAAAAGGTGTTATTCTTTAAAAATAATGGTATTTTCTAAGTACAGGTGAAACTAATCTCTGCGACATTTTGGACAGTTGCAGCTTTGCTCTGACCATGAGAACATTCCAGGCATCAATAGAAGCTATTCATCCACAGCAGATTTTAACTGGCCATGCAACACATTTGGTTTTCTTTGTAACTGAAATATGGAATCCCCATCTCCCCATCTTTTCACTGTTTCTTCTTTGTTGTTTCATCACCAGTAAAGCCACAGGAGACGCCTTAATTCTTTCTTTGTTCCCAGCCCCCTTTCAGTATGGGAGGCTGTTCACGTGCTCTTTCTCCTCTCCTGCCAAGGCAGTGGAAATTAGTCTGTCCATTTATTTCCTGATTTTCCTTGAACTTACCTCTTCATGTATTTCTCAGCTTCTTGTCACGTACTTCATTGGTCCGGCTGATTTTTACAGCCGCATATAGCAGGTGATTTCTTTTTCTTTTTCTTTTTTAAAACAGTCTAAAAGGTTGAAGTATGATGTGGTCAGACGTATTTTATATGGGCGGGAAAGAACAATCAAAATGTTTTAAAGGATTCTCAAGAGAAAGTATTGAGCTAAATAGAATTTTGGAACTGAGCTGGTCCTGCTTTTAGCCTACGGCTGTTAGCTAGATGAGGCTCTAGGAGGGGAATCAGTGTATTTTCTTTCTTATGCTTTCCAGGGATTAAGATGCTCTTGGAATCAAAGCTCTGTAGGGTATCCTCTCCCTGCAGCTGAGGCTGTTTGTTAGCCACTGACCACTCCCACCCTCCTCCAGTCCCCTCCAGGGCCCAGAACCAATCCCAATCTCAGGCAGAGGTATAGAAGCAGCTCTGGAACTCAGTTACCCTGGAGGCTGATCTGATCCTGACTTTGTGCCTTGACTCTAAAGTTGGGCATATCTCTTTTTCCTGAGCTTTGGTCTCCTCCTCATTAGGGAAAATGGACCCCTATCTTGGCATCCCTGGCCTGAGTCTGTGCCTCTGTCTCTCCAAGACCCAGGGCCTCCAAAACCCAGGGCCTCTAGAACTCAGGGCCTCTAGGACTCAGGGACTCCAGGACTCAGGGCCTCCAGGATTCAGGGCCTCCACGACTCAGGGTCTCCCAGATTCAGGGCCACTAGGACTCAGGGATCTCAGGACTCAGGGTTTCCAGGACTTGGGGCCTCCAGGATTCAGGGCCTCCAAAACCCAGGGCCTCCAGGAATCAAGGACATCAGGACTCAGGACCTCCAGGATTCAGGGCCTGCCTGTACTGACTCTCTCCTTGCACTGTGGCCTAGCTCTAAATCGTCTTGCAGCTTACAGACGAACTTCCTAATGAGTTCTGCCTTGGTCCCCAGTTGCTCAAGGAGTCCCGGCTGCTGAAGTCTGGTTTTGGTTCCCCCACACCCCTCAACTTCCTGGTGGAACATCTCTTACCATCTTTTCTGATGACCTCTTATCTGTGGTCGTACCTGCTGGATTCCATGCATTCTCCCTATAACCCAAGCAAGGAAATTCAGACTTGCTGTTGAGAGAGATCAAAAGCAGAGAGCCATTATTCATGTCATCACAACAAAGGCCCTAAGAGGTGGCCCTCAATTCTGCATATGAGAACTCTCATCTTGTCAGTCTACTCCTAGGCCTAAAAAAATCAATCTACACAAGTCAAACTCACAGGGAAATAATTTTTAACCCAGAATTCTGGTTATTCTGGTTTGAACATTTATAATGGGGGGTTCTACATTCCCTTTATTATAATCTTCCAATTCATGATTCGAAGTCCACCCTTCCAGAGGGGCCCGATGAAGCAGATGGATTATTAGAAGGTAGCCTGGTAGAAACAGACTGAAAGCAAAGGAGTGGAGTGGTTTTGAGAGACTTTCATCATAAACATGTCAGAATAATCCAAGAGTTACCAGTATTTCTGTACAGTATGCCTTCCTAGCAAACATGAAGAAGAGTCTACTTTTTATACTTCACATGAACATGAGAACTGAGGTCATCAACCTCATGGTCAGTGGGATGACAGATGTTGAAGCGAGGTCAGAGCTTATTCCTACATACATTCCTGAGGGTGGAGGAGCTAGGGGGCATTTACCCAGTACCAAGTACTATGTGAAGTGCTCTATCTATCTATCTATGTATCTCATTTAATGCTTATAACAACCCCACGAAATCAATGTTATATATATCCTTGTAGTGGTTTGAATTATGTCCCCCCAAAAGATATGTCCATGTCCTAATCCCAGGTACCTCTGAATGTGACCTTATTTGGAAATAGGATCTTTGTAGATGGATTTAGTTAAGATAAGGTCATACTGGATTAAGATGGACCCTTAATCAAATGACCTGTGTTCTTGTAAGAGGAGAAAACAGAAACACAGAATACATAGTTGGAAGATGATGTGAAGACACAGAAGAAAATATCATGGGACAGTCAAAAGCTTGGAGTGATGCATCCACAAGCCAAGGAATGCCAAAGGTTGCTGGTAACCACTAGAAGCTAGAAAAGGCAAGGGAGACTTCTTCCCTAAAGGCTTCTAATGGAGCATGGCCCTACTGACACCTGGATTTCAGACTGTGAGGGAATAAATTTCTGTTGTTTAAGCCTCTGGGTTTGTGGTACTTTGTTAAGGCAGCCCTAGGAAATGAATACAATCACCATTTTGTAAATGAAGTAATGGATGCTCAGAAATGCTTATTTACCCAAAAGTACGTGCTTAGAACTCCCTGACTCCCAAACACTTGAACACTTGCTCGTTGAACTGGTCCATTAGGCGGGGGTTCTCTTTCTCATCTATCCAAAATCTTGTTCCAGAAAAATTATATAATAACATCAGCATTTCCCAAGTAGGATTGTGTAGAACATTAGTTCTATGGGGTATTAGAATGTGTTAATGCACACAAGTTTTCAGGGTCAAAAAAAGGGAAGGATATTATGTGTAAATCAGGCTATTTTTTTTTTCTGTCTTCCTGCAGGACACCCATAGAGACTTTAACGTGCATTTTGACTCTCCAAGAGAGGAATACTAGAGCTTACAGTAGTTCTCAAGCTGATTTAATCATGGGAGGCTTGTGTTTCACAAAGCATCTTATGGAATTCATATTCTGTGGAAGATACTTTGGGAAGTGCTGAATTAAAGAAAAACGCTTTTCTTTTTTTTGACATCATTTACATGTCAACTATGTTTTCTGAGTTACACATTCACATAAGTGTCTGAAGGAGAATTGAAAAACATCCTTGCTGCATCAGAAATATATTTACAAGCCGTCTCTTTGGGTAGATTAATTTAACTAATATTTTACCATACCTTTGTTATTCTTTAGATCATTATGTGTATTCTCAGAGTCAGTGTCTTTTAGTCAAAGACCATTGGGAACATACCTGTAGATGAACAAAGTTGGGACTATTGTGTGAAGGGGGAGTGCACATGAAGGGAAACTGGAGTATCTCAGAAAGAGGATGTTAGGAATTATAATAGGATTTATGCTTGCATTAGATAATTTGGGGTAAGATTCAAGGAAGCAGGACTTTGCAGGAACAAAAAGGGTTATTAGTTTGTATAACAGATTCTGAAAAACAGAGATCCATACTATCATATTCTGATAATGAAGACATGTCCCCTGAAATCCTCCTGTTCTTTTCTAGACTCCCAGGAAGCTTCCCTCCACCCATACCTCAAGTCACAGGCTGTTATGTAATATTTATACAGGTGCAGTAGTAAGTGTTTACTCTAGCAGAAAATTCTCTTTGGCTAGTTAAGGAGAAATTAAGGACTATGTTATTATCTATGACAACTCTGCCCAACAAATTTCTATTTAAACCTGAGCTTTGTCGAAGATAAACAAAGCCAGATGCTAAAGGAAGGACAGATTTTAATTGGTAATATACTGTTGCAGTGGAGAAAAGAATCTGACATGAACTGAACTCAATTTCATTTTTTACAGAGGTGAGTGGATGTTTTTAAGGA
Source organism: Ailuropoda melanoleuca (assembly GCF_002007445.2). Taxonomy (NCBI): domain Eukaryota; kingdom Metazoa; phylum Chordata; class Mammalia; order Carnivora; family Ursidae; genus Ailuropoda; species Ailuropoda melanoleuca. The sequence continues at coordinate 83,481,791 of NC_048224.1, read as the reverse complement.
AGACTCAGCAGAGTCAGGGAAGTAAAAAATTACAAAAAAAATGGGAAGGGGAGGTTGGCCCATGTGAAATGCATCTGGGTTTGCTAACTGACACTTTTGAAGCTTAGGATCCTACCTTCCCACAGAGGCTGGGAGACAGGAGCCCTATCTTCAGGTGTTGGCTGGAACAAACAGTAAGTTCTTTTGATAGCCTTGAGTGTTTTCAGGCTCTACAAGAGGGGGATGTTATGGTCATCCTAGAGGTGTTGCCTTGAACTGTTAAAAAAAGCTGTTAGTCCTTCATTAAGGAGGACATGTGATGTAATGAGCACCGAGTTTAAGACTGATGAATGACAAGCCTGTACCCCTGAAACCAATAATACATTATATGTTAGTTAACTGAATTTAAATAAAAAATGTTTTTTTAAAAAAGAAAGTGTGGCAAACACAGGTTGCGAAGCCCTCATAAACCGTATGAACAGTGTCGCATATTTATATGGTTAGGCTAAAACCTAACCACGTAACTATGTGCTAAAATAGCCTATTAGCTAAAATAGGCTAAAATTCCCTTCACCAATGTTTTCTCCTCCATCTATCACCACCACCACCACCTATTTGTATGTGTTTGGGCTTGAGGCAAATTCTCTGGCTTAGAGTCACGTTATATCCTTCCCGTTTACATAAGCTTTATATTTTATGTTGTAGTAGAAAATCTATCGAATGGGAAAATGATCATGACATTTCGTTTATAGGAAAATTGTTTACAGATCACAAAACAGCATTTACAACCTACCGCCATTTTTGTAATTTAAAAAAATGTTAACACTGAAAAAAAAAAAAAGCAAAAAACTGTTAGTCCTTTATTCAAGTCTTTATGGACCAAGTTGGAAGCCTATCAAGAAGAGGGCTCAGAGGAGCCTGGCTAGAGTTTGATCAAGGAGTGAGTCTCTGCCAACTTCCAGAGCAGAAGTTGTACACTTTAAATAAATAAGACTCTTGCCAGGGTCAGAGATAAGTTATGAGTGATTCTTTCCAGTCACATTATTCCAACTCTGGTAGTTGTAGCTTGCATGGTATACACACCAGGCAGTCTATTATCTCTCCTGAGAGAGACTTCACTCAATTAACCTGTGCCTGCCTCGGTCAGATGTCTCTGTGTATTCTTTTTAGGAAAACATGACTCATGGAGGGGTGGTAATTTTAAACATCTGACATCCTCTAACAATGATCTTGAAAACACAGGGTAAGTTAGTGTGTGGCAGGTGAGTGTCAGCCCGACGTCCACATAAGAAGTAGACGAGTGGTAACTGGGAATTTAAGAATCATTTATCACAATAGGAATGAGCCTTTTTCTTTATTTGAGCGTCTGTGGTGGAGAGGATTTGAGGTGGACAGATTCCTTCAATGGAGTCAAACAGGTCCTGCAAAGCAGGCTGGAAGGTTGCTGAAGAAAATAAAGTAGTGATTTCTATCCGGGTTAGATCCAATCTTTGTTCACACTCCCAAAGCGTTAGGTTTTGCTGATAGGGTTGTAAAGACCTCAACAGAAGCATTTTGTTGATATGGGGTCAATATACAATTTTTATAAGACTGAAATTGGGGTTAATTATGTGAGGGAAACTTAACTCTCAGAAAGGATATAGAGAAGAAAATTTACATCTTGAAGTGTTTTTTTATTTTTTTTGTTTGCTTGGTTTTAGTTATTAAATTTTGTCAGTAATCAGTTAAATTTAGAACAGTAGCTATGTTCTAAGAAAAAACAACCCAGAGGGGTGTCTGGGTGGCTCAGTTAGTTAAGTGTCTGACCCATGAGCTCAGATCTTGGTCTCAGGGTTGTGAGTTCAAACCCCACATTGGGCTCCATGCTGGGTGTGAAACCTACTTAAAAAAAAAAAAAGAATAGAAAAAAATAAAATAAAAACCAGAGAATTTTGTTTTCTCTTAAGTGGCAAAGACTGAAATGGGTCACAGGATGAAGATAAGGGAAATCATATTAGTTAATAGGGTAAAAATACAATGATCAATGAAATGAGTAGTAAAGGGAAAGAAAAGGGTGCTAAAGAATCAGAAAATTAATTTTGTCTGTCTTGTGTGAAAGCTGTCTGCTTCTGTAGTCAATAATCTGTCCTTCTGTAAATCAACAGCTCATGGAGAATTTCTAAAAATCTTCAGTTTGAGGTCTTTCCAAGGAATGGACTTCCAGTGTTTGGGGGGAAGTTCTGTGTGTCTTTTTAGTTGGGAGACATGAGTCCAAAATTTAAAATATTGGAGTGTTAATGCAGTGTCAGTTGTTAAAGATAGCAATAGGGTCCTCTCCATCTAGGTTCAAGAGAAGTTTTTCTCTGATGTCTTTTCCAGAAGACCAAATATCTATGTTTCAGATCACACACAGACTGCTTTGGGGAATATTTTGGTAATGCAACTTTCCTGTAATCATCATAGTAGATCACAATAAAATAGGATGAAGGATTGAAGTAATTCCCAAATGCGTAAGGCAGTTTGTTATGTCCTCAGGAGGAGGTAATTTGTGGGTTTTAGGGGGGATTGATCTCATTGCCTGCAATCAAGGCCAATGGAAATACTTCAATCATTAGAAGTTGGAGGGTGTTAGAATTCCATTAGTTCTTGTTACTCTCCCTGTTGTTTGTGGATAAGGACAGTGACGTTTCTAAGTAAAAGTTAAAGCTTTACTGTTCTTTGATGACTCTATCAGTGAAATGTGTGTCTCTTACAGAAAAGACAAGTTGGGACTCCCAAATTAAGCAATTTTTTTTTCTACCATACAGCCAGAGCTCTGTAGCAAAGAAAAGCCCTAACACATTCTGAGAATAAACAATAACCAGAGCACATCCACAGACCTTCTGGAGATGTTCAAAAGGAGCCTTGGGACTGTAGTTGTCCATGTTCTACCTTTACAGACTTGCTAGAATTGTGTTGATGGCAGATTGGGCATGCATGGGAGCATCCTTAGCGATAGCCTTCAGATTACCCTGTCGGTGTTGGTTTAATACCATCGCCAGTTTATCTCTGCTGTTGTAGGTAATATCATGAAGCAGCCTTGCTAAACTCTACTTTTATTATGGCTGTCTCTTTGGGTAATAGCAAAGCATCTCAAGGTTCTTTGATTCATTGTTTACTTTATAGGGAGTCTTGTAGTGTCAGGAAATCTCTATTTCTAAATTATTTTGAATTCATGGATGAATCAAATATTTGTTCTTTTATCCTTTTGTCAGCAAGTTTGGGTAAAGGCAATTAACTTAGTCATCTGAATTTATTTTATTATTTTATTTATTTTATTTCAAGGTAAAGTTTATATTTCAAGGGTAAATTCAAGTCATTGATAGCATAGCCTACTTGGCAATTTTAGTTTTTCTTTCTAAGTATGAACCAACCAACCAGCAAAATTAAATCAGGGATATGCAAGGGAGAATCTAGAAGGTCCATGCAAGGTATGAACACCTTGGTTACTAAGATAACCAATTTTTTTTTTTAAATAAATGAGGAAAGGAGGCTGGCGTGGTTTAATGTTACAGCAACGGATGGTGATGTTTTAAAGGAAACCAACAAAATTGTGTAGGTTATGTGATTGGCTGAGAAGTCCCACGTCATTTCTATCAAAGGAAAGTCTGTACAACAGGGAAACTACTTTTTTTAAGTAATCCCTACACCCAACATGGGGCTTGAACTCAGGGCCCAGAGATCAAGAGTCCCACGCCCTGCCTACTGAGCCAGCCAGGTGCCTCCAACAGGGAGACTATTAAATTTAGTGGAGACCCCAGAACTAAGTTGACAAAGTTGACTTAAAGCTTCTAGAAGCCTTGTTGGAGCTGCTATAGCCCTTAAACAAGATGGTTACACAGTGGCTACTAGGTCTAATGAAAGACTGAAATCAAAGTTGATCTCTGATGATTCCCATGTAACCCAGTCAGAAAGTCTAGTGCTTGTTCAGATTTGTCATGACCAAAAAGGAGAAAAGGTTTGTGAATCTAGAACCCTGGGAAAAAGTCTTTTTACACTCACTTATAGTAATCTTTGCATTTAAACATAAACATACTTCTTTTAACTTAGAAAGTATGTAATCCCTGAAAGATATTTACATTAGCATATTTTACCTAAGTATAATCAACTTTTTAGGGGTAACTTACAGCTTTTTTATTACTTGTTTGACAAACCAAAACAGTGTAATAGTTTTAGATTAATTAAAATTCAAAGGACTTTTAGAAATCTAATTATTCCCATTTTTCCTTCCTTTCATAGGATGAAAGAACAAAGCTTGTATTACCCCTTGACCATTGTAGTAAAACCCCAAGATGGTTTGGGCACAAAAGACAAATTAATGGTTTTATCCTAAATTTGGGGGCTTGAATTTGGGAAAGAAAGAATCAGGAGTAGTTGCTTAAAGAAAGAAGATATAACTCATAAGTACCTAGAGTTAAGAAATAATTATAGGAAACATTGTTAAAACACTTTCTAGAAACTTTATTTTGTTTTTTTTTTATTTTATTTTATTATTTTTAAAGTTCCATGATTCATTACTTGCGTATAACACCCAGTGCACCGTGCAATACGTGCCCTCCTCACTACCCATCACCAGCATTTTGAAAGCAAGGAATCTTTTTAAAAATAATTTAAAAGTGTGTCAGAAGCACTGAAATTTAACAGAATATTTTATTGACAAAAAGAAGTCTTTACTACTGAGTGTAAAATAACCTAATTATTTTATGTTAAAAAGATTCTAATTCTAATTTTAAAGGATTTATTAATATGCCCTCGTATGCATGCATTTAGGCATTCACAAATGTATAAATACACTAATAAGTAATGAATTTAAAGTATTAAACTATAGCTTTAAAATTAAATCTATTAAATCTATTAAATAAAACAATGTGTGTATCAAATTTACCCTGAATAAACTATTTCAGCTTTCTTAATAAACAAACAGAAAATCATATTCATTATCTTGTATATGTATTTCTCTGTATTAATTATTTATATTAATCTTGACCAAAGTAATCAACCTTCCTTTTCATCAAGCATAAGAACAGAGGAGAGAAAATAAAGACTAATTTAGATATTTTTCTGTCTACTAGCATTTGTCATACAATTTAAACAGTTTTGAAGTATAATATAATTAAAAAGTATAATTCAAAGGCATTCACACATTTTGTTCATCTATTACCCTTGTAAAAAATAAATTAAAATGTATATTAGTTCAATTCATTATATTGAATAACCACTGTTTTGTATCTATTTCTTATTTAGAAATTGTTTAGGCATCCAAAAATTATTTATTAACTATTTTTCTAAGGTCTTCAAGCTAGTTAAGTTTCAGGAAATTATAGTTTTGGCTGAAATGTTAAATTCTTATGATTTGTCTCAAAGAATGTCATAAAATTAATTCTTTAAAAAGGATTCATTGTGATCACTTTTTAGTTAAATTCAATTTTATGTGTATAATTTTAAATTTTAAACAAGTTATGGAAATAGTGGAATATTGCTTAATTCATAAATCCCATGCAGGAAATTCATTTTAATCAAAGGAAATTTAACCCTGGCCTTGTTCAGATCAAAATATTGTCCTGACACTAGTTATAATATACTAAATTAATTTTTTGAAAAGACTCTGAAACATGCCAAAATGGATACCTTCTTTTAACTTGAAAATAATGCCCTTTCTTTTTTTTCTTGCAACAGTAATAATAAAAGCTATTATGTAAATACACTTTTAGTGTCCACAAAATGAAATACATCTTAATAACTTTGTCTTCCTTTATTTCAGATATTTTGCCTGTTTATCTAGACCAAACAGTCCTAGAATATGCACATAAAAAGTGAAGGACTCTTTTGATCAGGTAATCATTCATTTCCTAAGAGAGGGAGAAAGAGAAAGAGGAATTGAAGGAAGAAAAAAAAGGAAGGGGAACTTGCTTTACATGAATATGACATTAACACTAAAAAAAGACAATTTTTACATGAACTATATTGAATATTGAACCAGACTTGAATGCATGAAATAAACTCTATTTAGTTGTGGTGCATAATTCTTTTTGTAATATTGCTAAATTTTATTTGCTAATATTTTGCTAAGAGATTTTGTGTCTATATTCATAAGGAATATTGGTTTGTAGTCCTTTGTTTTATACTATGTCTAGTTTTAATATCAAGATAATACTAGCTTCATAAAATAAATTGGGATGTGTATCCTCCTCTCCTATTTTCTGGAAGAGATTGTATGGAATTGGTGTTAATTCTTATTTAAATATGGTAGAATTTGGTGGAATTCTCCAGTGATACCCCCTGGACTTGGAGATTCCTTTTTAGAGTTTTAAATTGTAATTATCTCAGTAGTTCTAATTATCATTTTGTATTTAGTGAGTTGGGGTAGTTTTTTTTTTTAAGGAATTAGTCCATTTAACTTAAGTTATCAAATTTATGTGCGTAGAGGTGTTCATATTATTCCCTTATACTACTGATGTCTGCAGTGTCTATGATTATAACTCCTGTTTCATTCCTGATAGTGGCAATTTGTGTCTGCTCTATTTTTGCTTTTGTCTGTCTTGCTCCAGGTTTGTCAATTGTATTGATCTTTTCAGAGAACCAGTTCTTTCTTTCACTATTTTTCTCTATTTTTTTCCTGTTTTTAATTTCCTTCATTTCTGCTTTCACCTTTTTATTTCCCTTCTTTTGCTTGCTTTGGGTTTATTTCACTTTTTTTTTTTTTCCTTAAAGTAGGCTCTCAGCGTGGAGCCCAGTGCAGGGTTTGAACTCATGACCCTGAGATCAAGACCTGAGCTGAGATCAAGATTCAGACACCTAACCAACCGAGCCATGTAGGTTCCCCGAGTTTATTTCACTTTTCAAGGACTTTTTTTTAGCTTCTTGAGATGGTAGCTTAGATGACTGATTTAAAACTTTTTCTTTGGTAGTGTATGCATTTAGTATTATACGGTTTCCTCTCAGCACTGTTTTTGCTATACCCCACAAATTTTGATAGTATGCCTTTTCATTTTTATTCAGTTCAATATATTATTTGGTTTCCCTTGAGACTTCCTCTTTGACCCATGTTTACCCATGTTTAGAAGCATGTTGTCTAGTTTCCAAGCACTTGGGGATTTTCTGTATTTCTGCTGTTGATTTCTAGTTTGATTCTATAGTAGTTATAGAGCACACTCTGTATGATTTCAGTTCTTTTAAATCTGTTGAGGTTTGTTTTATGGCCCAGGATGTGGTTTATTTGAGTATATGTTCTGTGGGCACTTGAAAAGAGTGTGTCTTCTGCTTTTGTTGAATAGAGTATTTTATAAATTTCGATTGGTTCCTGTTGGTTGATGTTGTATTGGAGGTTTTCCATATTCTTGCTGAGTTTTTGTCTATTCGTTCTCTCAGTTATTGAGACAGGGTTTTGAAATTACCAACTGTAACTGTGGACTTGTGTATTTCTCCTTTCAAATCTATCAGTTTTTCCATCACATAATTTGCAACTCTGTTGTTTGGTGCATACACATTCAGAACTGGTGTGGTTTTTTTTGGCAGATTAAACTATTTTATCATTATATAATGTCCCTCTCTCAGAATTTTCTCTGCTCTGAAGTTTACTTCATCTGATATTAAGAGCCATCCCTGATTTCCTTTCATTAATGTTTGCATGACATATATGTTTTTCATCCTCTTACTTTAAACCTGCCAATACTGTTATTTGAAATGAATTTCTTATATACGGCATATAATATATATATAATATATACAGCATATAATATATATATATAATATATACAGCATATATTATATACAGCATATTTTATCTAAATCTATATCTCTATCTATCTATCTATCTATATATTCTGGTCTGCCAATCTGTATTTTAATTAGTACATTTAGACTATTTATATTTAATGTAATTATTGATTTGTTAAGGATAAGTCTGCCATTTTATAATATTTTTCTGTTTGCATTATCTATTTTCTTTTTCCTATCTTCCTGTTGGTTATTTGAACACTTTTCAGAATTCCAGTTTATCTCTGGCGTTTTTGAGCATATCTTATTTGTATAGCTTATTAATGGCTGCTCTAGGTGTTACATTACACATACATCACTTACTACAGTCTATTGGCATCATTGTTTTACCAACTCAAGTGAAACGTGAAAATTTTACCTCCTTTGTGTCCCTTTAACCTCCCCCATTTACAATATAACTATTTTTAAAAATTCCCCTATATCACATCAAATCACATCAGGTGATGTTAGAGTTTTTGTTTCAATCATCAAACATAACTTAGACTCAAAAAGAGAAGAAAATCCATTGTACTTACCTATATTTTTGCTTTTCATGTTCTACCTCTTTTTTGATGTTTCTAGGTTCCTTCTTTTATTGATTCTTTTCTGTCTGGAGGACTTCTTTTAGCCATTCATTTAGGGTAGGTCTGCTGGCAACAAATTCTCCTAGTTTTCCATCACCTGAGAATGTCTTGACTTCTCCTTCATATTTGAAGGGTATTTTTGCTGGATATAGAACTCTGGGTTGTTAGACTTTTGTTTTAGCACTTGAAAATATTGTGTCACTTCTTTTTGTCTTCCATGCATTCTGAGATGAGACATCTTCTCTCTGGTAGATATAAACTGCAGTATTAACATAAGCACTGGGCCAAAGGTCTCCCAAGTTTGAGGCTTCAGCTTCAACCAAATAAATTAATGTTTATTTTGCATTCTAGAAATTTATCATAAAATATAATGGAACATACAGTAAAGACTTTTCTGTTTTTTTTTTTTTTACTCAAGAGCAAAGGAAAGCAAGTATTTTTCCATTTCATTAAAATCTGGAGAGATGTAAGTAATGAGCAAGAAGTAACATTTTGTGTCTGTTCTTTTTTAATCCAGCATGGAGAGAAAACTTATGTCCTTGCCTCCATCCACCTCCATACCAGAAATGGAACCCAATGGCACCTTCAGCAATAACAACAGCAATGGGAACTGTACAATTGAAAACTTCAAAAAGGACTTTTACCCCACTGTGTACCTGATAATATTTGTCTGGGGAACCTTGGGAAATGGCTTTTCCATATATGTTTTCCTGCAGTCTTATAAGAAGTCCACATCTGTGAATGTTTTCATGCTAAACCTGGCCATTTCAGATTTCTTATTCACAAGTACACTACCCTTCAGAGCTGACTATTACCTCAGAGGCTCCAATTGGATATTTGGGGACCTGACCTGCAGGATTATGTCTTATTCTCTGTATGTCAACATGTACAGCAGCATTTATTTCCTGACTGTGCTGAGCATTGTGCGTTTCCTGGCAACTGTTCACCCCTTCCGGCTCCTCCACATTGCCAGCATCCGGAGTGCCTGGACTCTGTGTGGGATCATATGGATCCTTATCATGGCTGCCGCAGTAGTGCTTCTGAACAATGGCTCTGAGCGGAAGGGCAGTGCCGTATTGTGCTTAGAGCTGAATATCAACAAAATTGTTAAACTGCAGACCATGAACTACATCGCCTTGGTGATGGGCTTCCTGCTGCCGTTCTGCATGCTCAGCATTTGTTACCTGCTGATCATTCGAGCTCTGTTAAAGGTGGAGGTCCCAGAATCGGGTCTGCGGGTTTCTCACAAGAAGGCACTTATCACCATCATCATTGCCTTGATCATCTTCCTCCTGTGTTTCCTGCCCTATCACATACTGAGAACCCTCCACCTGCTTGTGTGGGAAGTGGATATATGCGAAGAGAAGCTGCATAAAGCTGTGGTCATCACACTGGCCCTGGCAGGAGCCAATAGCTGCCTCAATCCTTTGCTCTACTACTTCGCTGGGGAAAATTTTAAGGAAAAACTAAGGTCTACGCTCAAAAAAGATCACCTACAGAAGACAAAGTACAGCAATCTTGTCTGCATGTGTTTGAAAAAGGAAACACAAGTTTAAGGGGTCAGTAGGTGAGGCCTGTTCTTGTATGGTTGTGCTGACCTTCATTCACACATAGTCTCAGATGACCATGTATTTACACCATTTCCATCAAAGGTCGATCACGTTCTACTTCAAACATTTTATTAGGTGTGTTTGCAGTGGTTGAGTCTAGATGAGAAATGTAGCAGGCCAAATCTCTACTAGTCTTGCAACCTAAAATGTCAGCATGGGAAGAAATGCTTAGCACATTGTGTGCTTCTTTTCATCAGACTCTGCAACAGATCTTGGTCCCACCAGACATTCTAAATCAACTTTAAAATAACCTCAAGCTCCCCAGCTTCTCCAGCTCCTCTTCCATCTTCAATCCCCTAAGATATAGCCAGTTAACAAAGCTAAAGGAGGTTCCAAAGCAGATAAGAAAAGCATCCTAAGAATTCACTGAAAAGACTGTTGAAGAAGGCTGCCCTTAAATGAAGCAGAGTCAAGGTCCCAAACAGGAGCAGTGAGAGAGAAAGGGAGAGAAGGACTAGGGCAAGAAAGAGTTGGTGAAAAGTAGGGAAAAGGAGAAATTTCATTTTGCATGGGGAGAGAGGCTCTAGCACACTGAAGGCAAGAAGGTTCTCTTTGTCTCTCTCTTGCCAGGGGGCCAGAAAGGATAGGAAGAGGAAGAGGAGGAACTGGGCCATTTCCTAGGGGTGGAGGGATTATGTGTGGAATAGCTGAGAAGAGGAGGTCAATTTTACTCTTGGAATTTGGATTTGGACTGACTTCACTGCAGTCCTCAGTCTTGCACATTAATCCATCAAGATGGAAGCCAGAAGAGAGGCAGTTGCTGTAAGTGTTTGGTTGGGCACCGAGAGAGAGGGTGGGGTAGAGGATAAGTTGCAAAGGTTGTTGTACCCCTGAAATTCTATTAGTATTTTGGCAAAACATGAATAAGGTCGCTTTCCTTTTGAGGGAGTATAGAAAACTGGATAGTGGAAAGGGGTTCTTTCTGCCACTGAAACAAAGCTAGGGAGACTACCAGCTGCTACCTCACAGACCACTGTACCATCAACAACGGAATGCCCTCTCTGTGCGGGGCAGACTGTGCCAGACACTTCACATTCAGTAACCCCATTTAACTCTCTCACCAAAGCCTGTGTTTCTACTTTACAAATGAAGAAACTGAAGCTCAGAGAAATTAAGAAGCTTGTTCAAGTTCACAAAGCTTGTCAGAGTTTAAAAAATAACTGTGGAGTAGGGTAGCCACCACTCTCCCTACAAACCTCTGGGAAGGTTGGTTGAAAGTCTGAATAAAATTTCCCTTTCCCCACCAGGCACCTACTCCCCCTCATTCTCACCAGATTTTCTCTTTGGAGTTACTGACCTCAGGCAGAGTGGGGTGTGGGAGGGAGGTGGTGATCTCAAGCTAGGGAGAAAGGGAATGTCTTCATCGAAAACAAGAACCATAGGGCTCTTCCCTTACTCACTGCCAGAAAGCTGACAGACTCATATCCTGTCAAAACAGGAACCTGCAGGATCCCCCTGTGGGGAAACCGTCCAACCCAAGAAAAAGACTAATAGATACAGACTGTTGAGGATTTCCCAACACAGAAGCCAGCACCTGCCCTATTACCTACCTGACAGGGAAGCCCACACTGCAACTAATCCCTTCCATTCAGAGAGCATCTATTCAACCTGTTAGATCCTCACTCTCAATTATGAACAGTCAATGACCACTACACATTGGGGGTGGGGAGGGGTGGCATGGGGCATGAAGGCCCAAACATGACAAACACCTACAAATAAATGAGAGGATAGATAGAGATATTTTTGGTATGAAAGGTCTCAACACTTTTATCATTCTTGCACTTTTTATCAGAAACCCACTGAGGATGTGCTCTTCTAAAATACATGATTAAGCTAAGATAGAGGAAAACATGGCATCTAGGAAACAAGGAATCCAACACAGGAGAAAGGTGAACAACTTGAGATGTTGGTGGTAGCAGAAAAACAAGAAACTAATTGATTTGCACACATTGGAGGGATTTATATTTTTCTTGAAGAACTTGGGATGAACCAGAGAAAATACATAGCAAAATAAGCAAGGGAAAAGACACTGTGATCATTGAATGCTAGCAGAAAGAAACAGTTGTTTAAGAACAGAAATATAATCTCAGTACACTACATGGCTTATCTGTGAATAATGTTTACACAGAGAATAATGTAAATAACAAAATACTGTGATAGAACTTTTTTAAGAAATGAGAGGAAATGTATGTGGGGGAGGGGTGTAAGAAGTTCAGGTCTCCATCTTCCATCACAGAAAATGCATAACAACTAAAGCTGGAGAATGATCAAAGCTGTAGAAAAATGTTATTTAGCAATAGGAACTACAGTCCGGAAGAAAGAGTGGGAAGGATGGACAGGGATGGCCTCGGGAGAGTTTGGGGTGGGACAATAGGGTGGAGATTTCTCTTTTCTTTTAAGAACTTTTTAGCCATCTAACTTGTAAATATGTATTGTGGAAATAAAAATTAAGTTGAAATTAAACTTTAAAAGTCAAATTAATTCTGTGGGTTTTGTTTGTTTTTTAAGAAATGAGACAGAAAAGAAAGGTCACCAGAAATGGACACTGAACATTGACAGGAGAAAGGAAATCAGGGAATGCCTACACTTGGATTTGGGCCTCTGAGGGAGGCCAACCTGGCCCTGTCATGGGAGGGTAGACCCCTCTCGGGATGATTGGAGTCACTTGCTGGGATCAGAGATGATTTAGTATATCAGGATATTGTTTAGTCACAAGCAGCAGAAAACCCAACTTCAAGTGGCTTAAACAATCACTATCTCACATAACTTAACATCCAGAGAGAAGTTAGACTTCAGGCACTATTTAGCAGTGGCTTATGGGAGCCTTCTTCCCCAGGTATTGGCTTAGTCTGCTGGCTAAATCCTCTCAGGGGAACAAGCTGACTGCAAGCAGCCTGAGGCTACCTACTTCCTTACTATATCCGGGAGAAGAAACAGGGTATCTCCTGCTCCAAGCATTTAACCAAAGTCCTTGGGCTTCCTTTTGATCAGAACTACTCAGATGACACCCTGACTCCTAGACTACGGAAGGGATCGCTCTGATGGAGCAAGGATGGTCAGAGTCTACACCTGCAGGAGGGTTAAACCCACTGAAATCTCAGCTGCGAGAAGGGTGAAATGAAACTTGCAGAGGCCACATATCCTGCACTGCAGGTGAGGTGGAAAAGAACTACCAGCCAGCCAGGCATTCAAGCCCAGTGTGGCTGGTACCCACGCAGCAGCCCCAGTGGCTCAGGAGTGTGAGGGCATGATGTGTTAGAAGAAGCATGAAAACTACAATATGAGTTCATATTGTAAAGTCATAAGGATTTTCAAAGGGTGATTAGAAATCTCAGCAACTCTTCAAAGGTAAAATAGCCCCAATAAAGTTGGGATACCTGAGAGCAACGAACGTCCTTGGGGTCAACAGTAATGGAGGGGTTGTGAGTTACTGTGTCTTTAAACCTATGGTGCTGAGTGTGTGTGTATGTGAGAGAGAGAGAGAATGCACACTTAATGACTTACTTTTTCTTTTTCCAAGATTTTCCCTTTCTCCAGTCAGGGTGAAACATCTCATCTGGTAAAGAATGTTGTCCTTGAGGAAGAAAACAAAATGGAACTCTTTATTTACCAAACCGAAAGCCAAGGGCCTCCCGAAGTTTTAGATACAGTTCCTTTTGTTTGAGAGATTAGCTAGCCCCTCCGGCAAGTACGCAAATTGTTCAACTGGGAGAAAGGATGTTTGTTGTGTCCGCTTTAGAGGAACTATGATACTGCAACCCTGCTTTTTCAGTGCCGACCTAAGAAGCAAATGCCATTAAGTTTTGTAACTATTTTGAATGACCGATTCTCTGTGTTGGATTTAATTAAGATGACTTACAATCTATTCTGCAAAATGATGTCAAACAGGCCAAAAACAGGTTTAGGAGGGGAGATTGTCAAGGGAGAAGGCTTTCTAAAGATAATTCATTTTTCTTCCTGGAAAAGGGCTTGAAAATAGAGACCCCCTCAGGGGAGAATGGGGGTGAGGTGGGGAGGGGATAATCCAGAGGACATGGTGATGGGAGATCTTTCCTCTGAGACATTTTGTCCCCAAGTAGATAGGGGCAGCTGCTCAAGGCTAATAAAAGCCACAGGAGAATTTTAACAATAGAGAACTTGTTAAAAAGTTGGTGTGATTTGAAAACTCTAATAAGCAAAGAGTATGGCACTGACATTCTAAGAATCCACAGAGAATTCAAAGACACACAGCTGGGAATGGAGGCTAATCTATGTGGGGAGTTGGAAAGGTCTCAGAAGGGTTACCTGCATGATATGCTGAGGAAGCTAAATTCTAAGCCCGGGGACCCCTGGCCCTTCTCCTGCTCCCTTGTTCCGAAAGATCCTTGCATGCCAAGCATGGGGCAGACAGAGCAGGGCCTATGGGACATAGAAGGAAGCTACTACAGCCTGGGCCAGAGGGGCCTCCCTGATGTGTTGGCTCATGTAGAGCATCAGGACCTTTGCATAACCCTCAAGTTAGGGAAAAACAAACTGGTGTGTAACTCTCAAATTGGAGAACCCTTCAAACGGCCAAGAAGGAATTTCCTATTAACCTCACAGGATGGGTGCTTCAAGTCTGATGTAAATTAATTTTCTTAAAATGAAGCATGACCCTTTCTTTATTCACAAGATCTTTCATCCAAACAAAAATGTTTGAACTAAGGAAGAACATAACCATTGCCTCTGTTCTTAGTCTTAGCCTAAGAATTAGAATCTTTTTTTTTTAAGATTTTTTTAAAAAGTAATCTCTATACCCAACGTGGGGCTCAAACTCACAACCCCGAGATCAAGAGTTATGTGGTCCGCCAACTGAGCCAGCCAGGTGCCCCAGAAATAAAATCTTATTAGTACCACTACACCCCTGATCCTGGAGGTAACCATTATTCGGTATTTTGTGTTAATAATTCTTTTACCATATAAAAGTATCTCCAAACAACCCTTCCATAACACAGGTTTGAACCCTGTGGGTCCACTTATATGTGGAGTTTCTTCTATAAATACAGTACAGTACTGTAAATGTATTTTCTCTTCCTTATGATTTTCTTAAGATTTTCTCACTTACTTTATTGTGAGAATACTATATGTAATACATATAACATACAACATATATATTACACACTGCTTATATTTCATCAGTAAGACTTCTGGTCAAGAGTAGGCTATTAGGTAAGTTTTGAGGTAGTCAAAATTATATGTGGATTTTCAGCTGTGCAAGAGGTCAGCACTCCTGATACTCATATTGTTCAAGGGTCAACTGAATTTAGTTTTGCATGTTTTTGCACTTTCTAGAAATGGATTCATATGGTATCTATTTTTTTTCCATTCAGCTTTATCTTTTTGAGGTTCAATCATGATACTACTGCTGGTACGAGCATAACATTTAGTTATCCATACTTCTGTTAATGCAGAGAGATTATTGTCAGATTTTGTCTATTAGAAGCAATGCTTCTATGAATACTCTCATACATGTTTTCAGTGCACACATGTAAAAACTTGACTAGATTATATACTTAGGAATGTGTTCGTGATCAACAATTCTATGTAATACTCAACTCTTTGCCAAACTGGCTTTACCAATTCAAACCCCTGACAGTGGTGTATGAGAACTTATGTATCTGTCTCTTGAGAAGCATTTGAGATGGTTAGACTTTTAACCTATTGAAACCTGGTGAGTTTCAAGTGACTTTCACTGTGGTGTTCATGTTTCACTGGGATTTTCATATATTATTTACACTTAGGGAGTTAACAACCAATAAACTCTCACAAAAGGAAATTTAAAGATTATACTTTTGGCAAAAGAAAAACGGTAACAGATGTGCATTCTGAAATGCAAGAAGAAATAGTGAGCAAAGATATAGATAAATGTATGGGTAAATCAAGAGTTCTAGGTTGATAGCTAGATTGACTGTCTTCTGCTTTTTGTTGCTGCTAATGAGAAGTCAGCTGTCCAATTCTTTTAGTAATAATAGCTACCATTTATGAATGCTAGATACTCTTCTAGGAAATATATGTACATTTTTCATGTAGTATAAGAAATTGAAAATGGTATTAGTCATATTTTATAGATGAAAAAATTAAGTCAGAGAGAGGTAAAGTAACTTGTCAAAATGTACTTGCAAAGGATAGAACCGGTATTGAAACCCAGTCAGCGCATTCCAGAGCTCGTGCCCTTGACCACCATAATTGCCACTTAGACCTTATTTTCTTTTGTACTGCACTAAACTATAGTGCGATATTACTTCATAGGTAAGTTGACTTTCTTTCTGGTTGGTCTTGAGATCTTCTCTCTATCTCTTGTAATCTGAAATATTATTTTAATGTATATCATTTTTGCTGCCTCTCATCCATGGTGATTTGGTATGTTTTGTGATTTTTGACTCTGGGCCCCTGTTCTTTGGAACTTGACGAGTGGGAAATTTTTGAGGCTTATATGACTTTCCTCCAGAGAGGTTTTATGATTATTTCTGCCAGGTTCTTGGATGCATTCCAATCCTGGGACCACATTAAATTAAATTCACCACTTGATTTTTTTTATACCACAGAACACCAAGACATAAGTCAGAAACTGATAGGTGTTATAAGCAAGGAACAGACAGATGAACCACCAACAGAACACCAAGAAGAAAGAATTCTAGTTCAAATGATGGTTTTATGGAAAATGAACTATTTATCTTAACCCTTAAAGAAAAGGCAGAGTTTAACAGACATCGATGAAGGGAAAAGGGAAGGGCATTTCAGTTGAGGGAGACGGATAAGACCCAACCCAACAAAACCTAGTGCTTTTTGAAAATTGTAAGCACTCTGATGTGGACTGGTGGGCATATAGCTTCCTGGGGGGGCAGAGGTAGTGCATAAAGGCTGTAAAAGCAGGTTGGGCGGGATCACAGATGATTGTGAACATGATTCGAGAGGCACTGGGGAATCATGGAAGATTTCTGAGGAAGACTACATAATGACTAGAGTCATCTGCATATGAGAAACATTTCTCTATAAGGAACATGTAGACTAGAGCTTCAATATAAATTTAGAACAATGCCCTACAGCCAAGGGGAGTTTATTCTTGATTATCTTTAATTGTATATGATTCATTCGGTCTTCCCTGCTGGAGGAGGTAAGTTACAAATTAATTTTATTAGGTTTACCTGCAAGGAAATGGCATAAATCGTTTTTTGTTTGTTTGTTTGTTTTTAAGATTTACATATTTGAAAGAGAGTGTGCAAGCAGGGGGAGGGGCAGAGGGAGAGGAAGAGGAAGAAGCAGACTCTTCCCCAGCAGGGAGCCCAACACAGGGCTCGATCCCAGAACCCCAGAATCATGACCGAAGTGGAAGGCAGACACTTAACCGACTGAGCCACCCAGGCATCCCATGAAATGGCATAAGTCTTTGAGCAAAAGAGCCATTCACTTTGCAAATCAAAGATTCTCTCTAACAGTCAGATTGAGTAACATTGGCCACATTTGAACTTGTGCTTTTTAGTTTGGGCTGAATCAACTCTTCAGCTTGTAAAACAAACAAACAAATAAACAAACCCACACCTGGAAATTCTTATTGAATATATTGGTAGTCATGCTTGATTATCTGTGTTTTTTAAAAGCTTCGCTAATGCTTCTGATGGTGTATATCTTCAGATAACTCTTTTCAGAATGTTGCAAATCTCCAACTGCCCTCTTTGGAAAAGTCAAATCATTTTGTAGAAACGGTTCTCCATTTCAGATTTGAATATGCCAAAATAGCTCCTGAGTATCAAGATCTCTTTCAAAGGAAAATACAAATCTGAAAAAGAAGGATGCATATAAAGGGTAGAGTGTTCTAACACCGAGTCAAATGAGCTGAGACCGAGCCTCAGCTCTGACACTTTCCAGCTATGTGACCTTGGGCAAAGGACTTAGCTGTCTTGGCCTTAGTTTTCTCATCTGTAACATGGGAGTGACATACTTGACCCATCTTGCAAAGTAGTGGTGAGGACAAAATAAAATCTGAAAACACATGTTTGGAACCTATAAAACCCTACAGAAATGCAGCCTATCATGTGCTACTAGATGTTTTGTGTAAACTGTGAGCTTTTATTAATTATTTACTTTTAATTAATTATGAGTCAGTCCCTAATTTGTTCTTCATAGTTGAATTTTGCTCTTTTGAGTGTTCTGAAAACGCATACTCACACTCCTGCTTGAAAGAACGCAGTGATTATGCTGAGCAAAATGCAGTGCTGGACGGTCGGGAGCCCAGAACACAGCCCTGACCCTTGTGATGAGGGAGACGCAAGCATCCTGGAACTGCTCCAGGCGGCCCTCCACTCCCACCCCAAGGCTGTCAGAAAAAAGGACTTTAATCCTCTGCATAAGAAGTGATGTCATGGAAGCCAAATTCATCGTGACTCAAAGCAACTCTGGGTCTCCTTAACCTCTCAAATGCAGACATCTATAAACAGCTTCTTACATAAATATATTTCGTTACTTCTAGAAATATGGGAACAAAGCCAGTCTCAAAAGATAAAGGTTAGACGATCAAAGATGTGTGCTAGAAATCAAGAATAACCCAAAACCTGAACTCAGTCCTGACCACCTATTCTTTAGGGATGGTTGAAATTCACAAGCTTAAACTAAAGGTGAGGAGTTTTACCTTGTGGTGGTTTGTTTCACTTTGCCACAAGGCCACAAGAAAGAGAAAGCCACAGAATGGTGAGGACTAGGCTATGGGTCACAAACAAGAGTCAAGGCTAAGGTTTTGGGAAGCAGTTTAGTGCAACAGGGAGGCCGTGGGCTCGAAGTCTGGGAGTCCTCTGTCCAAACTCTGGCTCTGGAGTTCTCAGGCAGGGAAGGCACCCTCTTGAAGTTTCAATTTTCTAGTAGGTAAGCCTGAAAATATTAAGATCTATCTCGTAGTGCTGTGAAGATTACATAAGGCCCCCTACGTAAACCACCTAGCAAAAAATACTGGGTGCAGGTAGGCCTCCCTGAGATGCTCTCCGCTAAACACCTCCATCCTCCATCTATAAGCCAACTTGGACATGTCAGTTTGCAGACCTTTTAAGTTTAGTCTGTTTGTACTTCCCAGAAGGGAAGCCTTGGGGCTATTTGAATAATACTGCAGAGAAGACTGCTTCATTTTAATAATTCTGTGCATTTACCTTGCACATTTGTTCCTGTAACGTGTGTGAAGTCAGGTACTCGTGTGGCCCAGTTACAGCATGGGGGCACATTCAAAGAAACACCAAAAGGAGTAATTAAGCAATTAGAATCTTTATTACATCCCTCCAAGAAAATGCCCAAGAGGATTTGTTTTCTTAGCATACAGCAAGGCTCCCCCCATCTTTCTCTGTGTCATTATCTCTCAAACATCTGGCCGCTTCTCCAGAGTCTCTCTTCTCTCTGCACCCCCTACTCTGCACCGTTAACAGCCCCCCACTTCTTCCCATTGTTTTGTTACCTTGAGGTGGTGCATATGTTGTAATCTTATGTATACATCTATTAAATGAATAGCACTTCCTTGAACACTAAATAATCCACAGCTTCCCAAATATTCTCAGACATAACGAATAAAATGTATAAATCGAACGAAGGAATTTTTTCTAAATATTTTAACATTGCAAACCTAATCCAATACTTTTAAATGTTTAATTAAATTCACAAATATATTAGAGCCTTGTAAATATTTTACCACCTTAAGAGACAATACTTAGAAGGCGATAACGATTACAAAAATCAGTGCATTTACATTAAACGCAGTAACAAGATTATTAAAGTTATAGGAAAAAACCCTCCTCATCTAAAAATGTGACGCTCCCAAAATGCTTTTACAACTATTTTATACACATACAGTATTCATTGAGAAAAATTTCCCATAATGGATCAAACACGTGCACCCTTAAATCCTCGCCAGGATTTACGCTTATGCATAAATAATGTCAGCAACTATTTATTCCGTTGAATTTTATACTTAAGTCTCCCCTGCAGCTTGGTAGGATCAACTCCATTTTGCAGATGAAGATACAGAGCCACGGACAAGTTAAGGCATCTTGGTTCTGAGCTATCCCTTCCAGCCCTTCTGCAAGCAAGACTGCCTCTCGCAGGAGCCAGAGGGAATCCTCCTCTCCAGTCTAAAGTGAGGTAGGCATGGCCAGGCCTGCTCGAGGTCCCACGATGCGATGGAAAACAGAAGTAACTCGTTGGAGTGTATGTCAGTCTGCTCAGAGGGCCTAACAAAATGCCACAGCCGGTGTTGCTTCAAACGTAGACTTTTATTTTCTCACAGTTTCAGAGGCTAGAAGTCCAAGATCAAAGTGCCCTCGGGGTTGGTTACTGATGAGGCCTCTTTTCCAGACTTGTAGAGAGCTAACACCTGTGTCCCTGTGTCCTCACATGGCCTTTTCTCTGTAAGCACAGACCAGAAAGACAGACAGAGAGAAGACTCTCTGGTGCCTCTTCTTCTTATGAGGACACCAGTCCTATCAGATTAAGGTCCTACCCGTATGACTTAATGACCTCACTAAAGACCCCATCTCCAAATAGTCGCACTGAGGGTTAGGGCCGCAGCATAAATTTTGGGGGGTGCCACAGTTCAGTCCATAGAACGCAGCAATACCTCTGAGGCAACATGACCCTCCTCGGACCAATGGTTCCAGGCTCTCCTCAGGTCAAATTCCTCTCTCCTCATGGGGTATATGAACTCAGACCCTGGGGAACACCCACAGGAAGACTGAGGGAGGTGTTAGGAAGCTTTGTCCTCTGTATTCTTGATCTTGTGCATGACCTTCCCTCTGATTGTTGGTTGGTTTGCAAGTGAACTGAAGGGAAGCAAATGTCAAGACAGTCCAAACTATCACTTGTGCTGACCTTCAAAACTGGACTATCTCTTAGGAAAACTCCTTCAAGAAGCAGCGTGGTGCAACATAAAGAGCTTTATATCTGGACTCAGAAGTCCCGGGTTCAAATCCCAGCAGCTTATCATGGCCTACAGGCTCCCTTATGATTGGAGCTCTGGCTCTCCCCTCCTCACCCCTTATCCCCCTCCTCTCTTACCCCCTCCAGCAATGCTGGCTCCCTACTTCTACTCAAAACCAACAAGCACACTCTTACCTCAGGGCTCTTGCAAAAGCTGTTTCCTCTGTCTGGAAATCTCTCCCTCGGGTATTCGCTTGGACCATTCTCTCACTTCATTTATTACTTTACTTAAATGCTGCCCCTCCCAGAAAGCTCTTCTCTGGCCATACTATCTAAAAGGCTGCCACTCCTCCCTTCCATCCGGTCCATCCCCTGAGACTGCTTGATTCCGCTGTACAATATTTATCACCATCTGATGTTATCATATACATTTATTTGTTTGTGGCTTGTTTTCCCCAATATATTGCAAACTCCACCAGGGCAGCTCATAGTTTCATTCGGTGCTGCAGTCCATGCCAAGAACAGCCCAGAAGCAAAGAAGCCACTCAATACATATTTTCAATGAATGACTATGAATGAATGAGGCACCTAACCTTAGTTTCTGCTTCCCTAACTTGGCTCTTCCCTACTCATGCCTAGTAAGGGGGGCCTCGGCCTGTCCTTGGCCTCATGGGTGCTGGCATCTCACTGGCCCCCCAAGGTGCTACCACCCTGCAGCTCCCACAGCCATGCCAGCTGTGGCAACTTTCAGCTTGCAGCAGACGGTGGGGGGCCAGGCTGCCATGAGCATGTGAGAGGTTCCAGAAAGGACAGCTGCCCCCAAATGGTGCAGAGGGTATGGGTGAGGAAAAGCAGAGTGGCTCAGGGACGGCTAACATCTTAAAGGCTGGGAACCAAATAGGGCATTGCATGCAGAGTGGCCTTTGCAAGAAGAAAGGCTGGAAGGGGTTTGCTGAACTCTGTGCTCAAAATGAAAGTGTTTCGGGGCTAAAGGCAGAAGACAGATGAAGCAAAGGAGTCTGGACAAGCCCCACTGTCAGTGCAGAAGGAGACGGTGACAGCTCCATGGGGCAAGGCCTGCTCACTGCCCTCTCCCTGGGGACTAGAGCGGTTCCTGGCACATCACAGCTACACAGTGAAATTGTAGTTTCCTTCAAGATGCGTCCAGAGAGCACATTGCAGGTGCGTGTGTGGTGAGACCTAGCAAACGCGGCGCATGGGAAAGACCGTGAACATGGACGGCATCAAATGAAGAAGCGACTTAGAGATGAGATCAGGGATGAGACGGAAAGCCAGGCGGCCACAGGGTCACTGCCTGGTCCCAGCAGTAACTGGCTATGGGAACGTGGGCAAGCTAATTACTTCTTCCATGCCTTAGTTCTCTCATCTGGAAAGGGAGTACAAATTCTCCTGTCTTAGTAGATTGTATCTGAATCACACGCTGAGGGTCCTGCATGGCCCCAGCACAGGAAGAAGTGCTTTGCAATGCATGAAGGAGAGAGGAGGGGAGAAGAAAGGTCTAAATGGACAGGTGGGACTGGACGGGGAGAGAGCAGTGGGTCAGTACGGAGGATTCGGGGAGGGCAGACGGAGGAAACTCTGGAGAAATGAGGGTCACAAAGAGGGCCGAGCCTCCAAAGGCTCAAGAAGAGGGGGCTTGGTAAAGGGATGGCCAGGACAGAGCTGCTGAGGAGGAGTGGAGCGGAAGGGAGGAGGAGGGAATCCGGCAGAGACCCACGGACACTGCTGCAGGGCTGGCTTTGCGGGCTGGCGTCACACCCTGCCTCCTGGCTCTGCTGGCTGCTGTCACCCCCCCCCCCCCCCGCCAAAGGCGCCTGGAGAAGCCCTGCGCCCACCTGGGCAGACTCAGGGCAATGAAGGCCCAGGGTAGTCTCGCAGGTCTCTGCAGGAGGCAGAAGTTCGTTAGCAAGGATTCATCAGGCTTGGATGCCTGCTGGGGAGGAGATGGAAACACAGTTAATGCGTCTCATCATCAAAAGCAGGAAGGAAAGGAAACATTTTGGAAGTCACTGAAAGACAGACTTTATGTAAATTTGAAATAAAGTGTTTGGTTAACCCATTGCTCTCTGAGGGACTTCTTGATTTTGTACGTTCAAGAGAGACCTCACCTTGGCATACGCTAGAAGGCCCGTGAGCTCAGGCTTGTCCAACTCCGCGATGTCTGACGCATCTCATAGATTAGTCTGCCTCTCGTGCTGAGTGATAATCCTCATAACCCTGTGGTCAGACACTTTGTCCAAGGACCAGGTTACCTCTTAGGAACATCTCATGTTACAGGCTGGAGTTGCCACCCAGAAATTTGGAATGAACTTGCTCGGGGAACAATGTAATCACTATCATTTACTGAGTTCTAGATCGAAACTATTTTCATATTTCAACACGAAGATGTTATTTGCATTTTTCACTCTCATTCTTCCATGACTGTAGGGAAGAGTTTTCTAGAGGTTATAGAGTGTGTGATATCACAAACAGTCTGAATGAGGGGCGCCTGGGTGGCACAGTCGTTAAGCGTCTGCCTTCGGCTCAGGGCGGGATCCCGGCGTTCTGGGATTGAGCCCCACATCAGGCTCCTCAACTGGAAGCCTGCTTCTTCCTCTCCCACTCCCCCTGCTTGTGTTCCCTCTCTCGCTGGCTGTCTCTCTCTCTGTCAAATAAATAAATAAAATCTTTTAAAAAAAAAACAACTAACAGTCTGAATGAGCACATATGTGTGAATGCCAGATTTTAAAGAGATTTGCAAAAATGGAAAACACTGTCACTCTTCTAGTTATTTAAATTTACTTATTTTATTTTATTTTTTTAAAGATTTTATTTATTTATTTGACAGAGAGGGAGAGAGACAGCCAGTGAGAGAGGGAACACAAGCAGGGAGAGTGGGAGAGGAAGAAGCAGGCTCCCAGAGGAGCAGGGAGCCCGATGCAGGGCTCCATCCCAGGACCCTGGGATCATGACCTGAGCCGAAGGCAGGCGCTTAACGACTGAGCCACCCAGGCGCCCCTAGTTTTTTTATTTTGAAATATATTTATTTTTCAAAAAAACTTAGAGTTAGCATGTGATGGGCTTATTATTGTTATATTTTTCTTTTCATTTTTTTTTTTTAAGATTTTATTTATTTACTCGACAGAGATAGAGACAGCCAGCGAGAGAGGGAACACAAGCAGGGGGAGTGGGAGAGGAAGAAGCAGGCTCTCAGCAGAGGAGCCTGATGTGGGGCTCAATCCCATAACGGCCGGGATCACGCCCTGAGCCGAAGGCAGACGCTTAACCGCTGTGCCACCCAGGCGCCCCAATTTTTATATTTTTCTAATGAAATGAATATTTTAATGAGAAATTTAATTGAAAAGTAAATTTTAGTTTTTAATGGGGTAAATATTGAGTGGTAGAATCTGCATAAACACAGCTTTTTGAGTCTTCAGTAACTTGTAAGAGTGGAAAGGGACTGTAAGATCAAAATGATTCCAAGTGCCTAAGATCATGGACTTACCTTTCCTGTACATTATCTTTAGTCTTCAGAACAGACGCCTAAGATAAAGCCTTTGATTTCCAGCATACAGAAAACAAAAAGGAGTGTCAGGAAAAACAAAACCCACGCCTCTAATAAGAGACAGATCTGGGAGTGCATGTGCTCACTTCTCCGCCCTGCCCCCAGCATCTACTGCAGAGAAAAGACATTTTAAGTCAGAGCAAGAAAACCACAATTAGTGATTTGCAAGAGACGAACTTCACTCTCCACTGCTTTCTGAAAAATATTCTCTGTGTTACTTTGTATCAAGGGAGGGAAACCAATTTAGTTCAAAAAGACATTTCTCCATCCCTGGCTTCTCTCTGAGCCCCTGCTCTGCCATTGCTGGGTCTGCGCCAGGCCGGGCCTTGGACAGACCCGGGCCAGCGCATCTGCACAGTGCCCTCTGCTGGCCCCTCTCGGCTCCAGCACTGCTGGGTCTGGTCCGGCGGCCCCAGCTCTGGCTCCCCTTTACAGGGAGAGCCCTCAGGGACGGCTGGCCCTGGCCTCTTTCAAGGCTGGGAATGCCTCCAGTGGCAACCAGTCTTTTATGTGACCACACGAGGCTGCCTTCAACAGCGAACCCTCCCTCGGAACCTCTCCTGGTTTGCCGGGCCATCTTGCCTCATCATTACCCGCATCCGAAGCTCAAAGCATACAAAGAACTGCTCTTCTCTACTCCGCGTGGCATAAGTTTTGGACCCACACAAACCTGGATTTGAATCCAGGCCCATCAACCTGTAGCTCAGCAAATTACTGAAACTTTCTGGACCCCACTCTTCTCATTTTCAAAATGGAGATGTTAATATTTACCTCGTGGGGTTCTTTGAGCCTGATGTGGGACAGTCCAAAGCCCCTGGCACAGGGCTGAAGGAACAGTGCTGGGTTCTGGTTCCCCACTTCCGCTCTGGGCTGCAGAAGGAGCTGTCACACTGCAAAAGGAGTCACTGTCACTGAGGCGGCCATGGGCTGCATGAAGCTTCACCACCACCCAGTCACCCTCTGGTCGTCGCTCATGGATTTAGTTCCCCCACACAGGAGTGTGGCTCCCAGGATGTAAAGTCGAATTATTAGGTCTCCTTTCTCAAGGAGCTTACAGTTTAGTGCCCATAAACCCTTACAGGAACATTGCTCAGATCATTCTTTCCTTAAAAGACTTAACTTATTTATTTTTTATTTTTTTGTCTTTTTATTTTTTCTAAGTTTTTTTTTTTTTTTTTTAAATTTGACAGAGACAGCCAGCGAGAGAGGGAACACAAGCAGGGGGAGTGGGAGAGGAAGAATCAGGCTCCTAGCAGAGGAGCCTGATGTGGGGCTCGATCCCACAACGCTGGGATCACGCCCTGAGCCGAAGGCAGACGCTTAACGACTGTGCCACCCAGGCGCCCCTATTTTTTATTTTTTTAAAGCAGCTTTAGGTTCACAGCAAAACTGAGCAGGAAGTACAGAAAGTTCCCATTTATTCCCTTCGCTCAGACACGGATGGCTGCCCCCCCTCCCCGACACCCGGCACCAACATGGTGCATTTGTTACCACTGATGAAGCTACATGGGCACGTCAGAATCACCCAAGGTCCACACTTTACCTCAGGATTCACTCTTACTGTCGTACCTTCTATGGGTTTGGGCAGATGTGTGTCCACTAGATGCGTGCGGGCCAAACCGGAAGCAGGGGGTCAGAATGAGAAGAGAGTGGAAGCTGTAGGAGGAAGAAGGAAGAGGGGGCCATGAGCCAGAAATGTAGACAGCATCTAGAAGCTGGGAAGGCGAGGAAAGGGTTCTCCCCTAGAGTCTCCGAAAGGAACACAGCTTTGCCTTGATTTTAGCCCAGGGAGACTCGTACCAGGACTTGTGATCTACAGAAGCGAAAGGGAGCGAAAGTCTGTGTTGTTAACAGATTTATGGTCATTTGGCACAGCTGTTGCAGGAATCGAATACTCAGAGAAGTATAAGCCTCTGGCGATCAGAACAGCCCAGGTGGCTGGACTGTGAGAACGAACCCGGTGTCGAGAAGCAGGAGTCTCACCGATGGGGACTTCAGGGCAGCACTTTATAATTATTAACACCATTCACATCATAAACTCATTTTTCTTTTTTTTTTTGCATTTCAGCCATCCTCAAAATTAGGCATCGGTAGGACTAAAATGATTCCTTTCCTTATGTAAGGGTTTATTTATCACATTATCTCATTTGAGGTGATTATTGTCATTCATCAAATTAAATTTAATTAATTTTCATATTTGAAGGGCCTGATAGCTGCTAACTATATCCACTTGGCCAATAGCTCCATAAACCATCTGGGGTTTTTCCCTCTTATATTTATTTGCATTCTGAAAGGCTATGTTGACTTCTCTAGAGTAAAACTGCTCTGTATGCCAGGCCATACTGGCAAATTCTCTGGTAGGACAAGAATCGTCTGGTAAAACACAGATCAAGAATGTGTGGCAAACCGATGAACAGTAAGAATGCTGTGTTAGCTGTTGGAAGAGGGTGGCAGAGGGAAGGCATTCCGGGAAGGGCACAGTGTCCTTCCCTTTAGGCTCTGTGAGGCTCTGTGGAGCTGGGCTGCCAGGCCGCCGAGCAGAAACCGCAGCCACCAGCATTGGCCAGCGACCTCAAAGGTGCTTTCGGCTCTGCAGAGCCTATGCCTGACCTTACTTATCTGGGGAAACTTGCATCTGGATTTTACATACTTGTTTTCCAGTTACCTCAGAGGAAGCTCATGTTTGTGAATGCCTTCATACCAACCGTGCCCATTTGAGCTCTCCTGTTCAGGGGCACATTGCCTTTGGGGCTAGCTGTGACCTCGGGGCTCTGTTGGGGTGTCTGGTGACCCAGCTTGCAGTGTCATGGTTTATTTTTGTGAATCGGCACAGAGAGCAGGACTTATTCCCAGACTGGCCTGAGGGTAGTGCAGGAAAATGCTTCAACACAGAAGAACCAGTCTATTGCTGGATTTACATGATGCATTATTAGACTGATATCATCATATAACATATTATTACACTTACCTAGAAAATTTACATGTCTATTTACATATATACACACTGCTAGACATATAGAGAATTTGAGGCAAAATTTCTTTGCTCCAGTAAGAATCTGCCATCAACATTCTAGAACAGGTGATTAGTACTCAGATCAATAGCCTTGTTAACTGTAAACTGCCCCAAACTCTGGGCTCACCCTGCACTTCAAATATCTACCATAGTTGCAGATCAAGGCAGGCTTTCCCGCATGACAAGGCCCTTTCGCATGCATGATCTCCCTCGATCCTCACAACAGTCTGGTTTTAAAGTGGGGAACCTAAGGCCAGCAGGTAAGCTCTGTGCCCGAGATGACAGACCTACCAAACGGTGGAGCTGAAGTCAGCAAACGAGATTTGCCATTTTTTCCGTATGGTGACACCTTTCCGGAACTCAAAAATATCAAGACGTTGTGATGGTCATAAAAAGAATGATTATCACTGACTCGACATATTACCGTCCCCCAGGCTTTGCATTGGGCACTTCCGTGCACATCTCAGTGATCTTCCCGCTCACTTTAGAGATGAGGCATCTCAGGCTCAGAGAGGTGAACCAACAAGCCTGAGGCCACACAGCTCACGTCTGGTAGAGCCAAGCTTGAACTCTGTTCTGACTCCAAAGCCCATGCGCTTCTCTTTTGACTAGCCAACCTATTTGCATGTTCTTGCAAATTTAAATCGATGTTGCTACCTTCTAGAGCAGTACTTTCATTTTGCAATGTGTCTAGTTACGGAATAAAAGGACTTGTTCCTTAATAGAAAAAAAATCCAAGCCTCAGGAGATTGGTGGGATGGAGAGTCGGAGGGTCAGCGGACAGCTCCCGTAGTGTCTGATTCATGCCAGATAGCTGACCAGCCTGAGGCTCCCGGGGGCCCAACTTCAACTCTGGGAAGATGAACAGCCTCTGCTGGAAAGTGTTGCATCTTCCCCGCAGCAGAGAACCCATGAGCTCTAGAGGCGGAACATTTGAGTGTGAGTGGCCCTGTTCTTTAAGAGCTGTGTGGCCTTGACAACTTCTTACCCTCTCGGGTAAGGAAAACACGAATGAAACTAGATGTTGGGCAGGGGGGCAGGGAGGGGGGAGTTGCAAGGCAAAAAGGGAAACTATTCTTATGACTCCCTTCTGGTGAGTCAAGACTCCCTTCGCCGTCTCTGAGCGAGCCCTCGGAGTGACACAGTACTGAGGGCCAGGGCAGGCCCACAATCAGCGGCTTTCTCCCGCGGCCTCCTGGCCGGCTTGTGCTCTGCCGGGACGTGTCATTTCCTGCGGGAGTTTCCAAACCTCTTCACCAAGAAGCTCCCTTATATGAAATAGCTGTTGTTTGTGTTAAGAAACAACTCGGCTAATCTAAGGAACAGCTCCCGTTCTACAGGCCCCAAGGGCATGGAGGAGGAAGGCTGCGTGCAGATTTTCAGGACCGGAGGGACAGGAGGCCACACAGTGTGAGCTTCTGAGATCGCTGGAGTCCAGCTCCGTAGTTTCCCAGCTGGCCTTGCCTCTCTAAGCCTCAGTGTCCTTATTTACATAATGAACTTCACAGTTGGCCACCTTTCAGGACACCTGTAGGACGGCAGATACTGTGAATGAACTGCCTGACAAAATGTCCAGAATATAGTGGGTCGTTAGTAAGGGTTGTCTGGGGGCGCCTGGGGGGCTCCGTCGGTTAAGCATCCAGCTCTTGATCTGGGCTCAGGTCATGATCTCAGGGCCATGAGATGGAGCTCCGTGTGTCAGGCTCTACCCTCAGCAGGGAGTCTGCTTGGGATTCTCTTTCCCCTCCCTCTGTCCCCCCACCCCCGCCCCTGCGCCCTCCCTCCCTCCCTCACACCCACGTTTAAGGGTATGCATCTGGAACAGACGCAAGGGCGAAAGTGCAGCGGATGAAGAAAGGCTGTGGGAGGGGATCCTTCCTGGGCTCTGTCCACTCTGGAAGAGTCGCCTGGGTCCACACTGTTCAGATATTCCACCCAGATTGGACAATTTATGAAGATGACTAAGGGATTTGCCGAAGAGGGCCAAACCCGCCTGTATTAATGAGAACGATATTCGGACACGGCTGTGTGGTGAGCCCTACTGGATGCTGGCATCAAACTCCCATTTTCCCTCAGGACGGGGGGACTGCCCGGTGTGTCAGAGGTCACAGAGAGGCCCTCATCCTAATGTTTCTGTGCCACATCCTAGGGACCCTCTTGTGTCTGATGTTGGATTTTCCCTCGTTGCCTCTCCTGAGGTGTCTACTTGCTGCTTCGAGCTGATAATGCTGACTCAGCCTCTGTCTGCTCAATGGCTGGAAGTGCAATTTTTAAGTCCTGCATCTTCATCGAACTGATTTCTGGAAAAGGCTTTGCTTCCCTTGCCAATGCTGTGTGAACGCCAGTTGCCACCTCTCAGGCTGGACGGAGGCAGATGCCGTTTGGCCGAACCGTGGCGCTGCTTGAGAAGCAGTGTTGAAATAATTTCTGGGAAGCGGCCTCATCAGCCTGAGTGTCCATCACTTCATACCCGGTTTTCTGTGGTTTCTTCATAGTCTGTGTGACTTTGGCCTCAAGTTTAAGGAAGAAATGAAACAGGACGCAGCAATTTGCCCTGAGCTAATGTCTTCATTCAGGCACATCAGTGAGCAAGAGCTATGTTACACGCAGAGGGCTGTGCTGGGCAAGCTGGTGACTGTGTTTCTGTTCGGTGTGGTTCCTGACCTCAGGCACCTGTGATAGGGTGTGCACACAGATGTGACACGTGGAAACGGAGAAGGCAAACCTGATCCGTGTTTGCAGTGTGCAAACTGAGAGATAAAGCAACACACGTGCAGGTTCGGGGATGGTATCTGGAAACTAAGACTTACATAAGGTGTATTCAAGGATCTACAGGAATCGAGGAAACCAACACCGGCATGGGGAAGCATTCTGGGTGGAAGAAACAGGTCAAGTGAAGGCACCAAGGTGAGAACTCACCCACTGTGTTTAGGGCGTGGAGAGTGCGCCTGCGTCTTGGCTTCATTTCTTTTAGAATAGTGGGAATCAAGTTGGTCAAGGTAAATTGGGGTCAGTGAAAGGGAGGTTGAATTCTACGCTGGGGAGTGTGGGTTTATTCCTTTAGGTAGTGAAGTCACTGCAAGTTTTCAAGCAAAGGGCATACTCAAAGTGGTGTTTGAGGAAAGTGATGTTGGCAGCGGGCTGTGGAGGGGTGTCATCAAGGAGCACAAGAGGAGACCGGGGGTGGGGGAGTAATTTGAGGTCTACTGCCAGGAGCTGAAATAAAATCATAAGAACCTGAGCTAGGATACCTGTGGAGGGAAAGGGGAATAAGGGGCAAGTTTAATACAAATTGGAGGGCAAAAGTTAGGGACTTGGATGATAGGAGAAGCGATAGCATCATGTGGTGAAAGCAGAAAATTGGAGCTTGTCTGCAGGCAATGCCTTGTCTGCCTAACCGAGTTAAATCTGAGGTCTGGTGACATGACCACCAAGTAAAGCTGAAAATGGTCAGCAAGTTACAGGAGATAAGAGACAGGGGTTGAGAATTAATTCTGGGCTGCAAACATGATTTGGGTGGCATTTGCATGGAGTGGATGGTGACGTTTTATGTTGGCTTTTTTTCAGATTGTGTGTGCCTGTGTGAGATTTAAGGCAGAGGAGAAGACTGAGGAGATACTGAAAGTCTTCAGAGAGATCAGAGTAATGGAAGGAGCAGGGAGGAAAAGCCAGAAGGATGGGACGAAGAGACTAGGCCAAGGCATTAACCTTGAAAAGGAGGGCTTCACGGCAAGGCACGCTGGGCCCTTGGCAGCAGCATGGGGTGCGGGTGGGGAGAGAGAGGGCAGGAAGTCAGGACAAGAAGGCAGGCTACAAAACTATTTTGGCTGCGAGGCTGGCCTCCTAAGTAGGGTGCCCCAAGAGTTGTGGCAAATGGAGGACTAGCTTGGGCTGATGATGGTATGAGGGTGTCCCGGCAGGTTGGGTGGAGGCGGGACCCATGGAATCAGGAGCCGGAGCTGAAGCATCTAGGCTTCAGAGCGTCTGTCCGAGAAAACAGGACCCCAGAAGGAAGTGGGGATATGGACAGGATCAGAATTCAGGTCGGAGAAGAGCAGGTGATGGCCCAGGAATCACAAGATGTAAGACTCTGGTTTTCTGTTTTTGTTTCCTAAGCCCTAAGGGTTCAGTGAGGCTTCAAGGGCTCCAAGCTCCCCACCCCCATTCAACCTGAGCAGGTTTTTGGGTTTTATTTATTGAGTTTTGTGATAGGATTAATTTTGAAAAGAAGGCTCCACTACTAAAATAAAGTTTGAAAATCACTGGTGGGGGATCTGGCCCACCAGAAATAAAAACAGAGGCACTACTCTTGCTAGTGACAAAAAACTGGAGACGAACTGAAAGTCAATCATTAAAAGAACAATCGAAGAAACAGTGGCAGAACTATTGTGCCCCAAACACTGCAGCCATTAAACATAATCAGCTAGACCTATGTGTATAAATTGTCCTCACAGCAGAGCGATGTTCTTAAGGGCTAGAAACAAGTTTCAGAATTATGCTTGTGGTATGTATCCTTGTAAACAAATGAACAAAAAGCAAAAAGACACCTACCCCCTCCAATCCAAAGAAACAGAAACCCATGTTNGCAGAGCGATGTTCTTAAGGGCTAGAAACAAGTTTCAGAATTATGCTTGTGGTATGTATCCTTGTAAACAAACGAACAAAAAGCAAAAAGACACCTACCCCCTCCAATCCAAAGAAACAGAAACCCATGTTTTTATTTGCGTTGATATGCGAGATAAGGAAGTTTACACAGTAGACTTTGACTTCGTCAGAGACTGGAACTGAAGGGCGGTAGGAAATTATCACAGTTTTAAGAGATGCTTTCATAGTATTTAAGTGGTTACTCTGAGCCAGTATTTTTCCTTTTATATTTATTTGAAAATAACTATAGATTCATCAGAAGTTGCAAAAATAGTGCAGAGAATCCTGTGCTCCATTCATCTACTTTCCCCCAATGGTAATGTCTTAACATAATGATAGTACAATATCAAAGCCAGGAAATTTACATTGGCACAATCCATAGCCAATATTCAGTTCTCACTAGTTTTATAAGCGCTTGTGTATGTGGGTGTGTGTATATATATAGTTCTATGCAATTTTATCACATGTGTGGATTTGTGTAATCACCATCACAATCAAGATACACCATGGTTCCCTCATGCTACCTCTCCATTGTCACACCCATTTCCTGCCCCTCCTTCCACTGCCTGATACCTGGCAACCAGTAATCTGTTCTCCAGTTCTGTAATTTTGTCGTTTCAAGAATGTTTTATAAATGGAACCACATGTAACTTCTTGAGATTGGCATTTTTTGTTGTTGTTCAGCCTGACTTCCTTGAGATTCATTCAAGTTGTTGCATGTAACAGTAGTTAATTCCTTTTTTTTGCTGACTAGTAGTCCCTGGTATGAATGAACCACCATTCACCCACCAAAGGATATACAGGTTGTTTCCAATGTGGGGCTATTACAAAGAAAGTTTTTATCAACATTTGTGTACATATTTTTGTGTGGACATAATTTTTCATTTCTCTGGGATAAATGTCCAGGTTTGTGATTGCTGCCTTATAAGTTAAGTATATGTTTAGTTTTATAAGAAACCGTCAAACTATTTTCCAGAGTGACTGTATCATTTGCATTCCTACCAGCAATGTTCAAGTAATCCAGCTGCTAGGCATCCTTGCCAACATTTGATATCACTGTTTTTTCTTTTTAGCTGTTCTAATAGGTGTGCAGTGATATTTAATTTACATTTCCCTAATCGTTAATTATAGTGAACAGATTTTCATGTTCTTATTTGCCATCTGTATATCTTCTTTAGTGAAATGTCTGTTCATGTCTTTTGCTCATTTTCTAATCAGATTTTTTGTATTTTTTTGTTCTTCAGTTTTGAGATTATTTATTCTAGATGTAAATCTTTTGTCAGATATGTGGTTTGCAAATATTTTCTTCCGGACTGGATCTTCGGTTTTCATCATTTTAATAGAATCTTTTTCAGAAAAAGGTTTTCATTTTGATGAAGTCCAATGTATTGATTTTTTTTCTTTTATGAATTGTGTTTTTTGGTATCACATCTAAGAACTTCACATCTAGCCTTAGGTCCTGAAGATTTTCTCCTATATTTTCTTCTAAACGTTTTATAGTTTTATGTTTTATATTTAAATCTATTATCTATTTTGAGCTAATTTTCATTTAAAGTATGAGGTTTGGGTCAAGGTTCCTTCCTTCCTTCCTTCCTTCCTTCCTTCCTTCCTTCCTTCCTTCCTTCCTTCCTTCCGTCTTTCTGTCTTTTTTTGCTTATGGATGCCTGATTGTTCCAGTACCATTTGTTAAAAAGACTATCCTTCTTCCATTGAATTGTTTTTGCATCTTTGTAAAAACTCAGATGAGTATATGTGTAGGTGTCTTTCTTGATTCTCTGTTCTATTCCATTGATCTGTTTCTTCCTTTTTCACCAATACCACACGGTCGATTACCATAGTATGTAGGAAGTCTTAAAGTTGAGTAGAGTGACTCCCACTTCATTCTTTTGCAAAATTGTTCTAGCTTTTCTACTTCTTTTGTCTTTTCATATAAATTTTAGAATAAACTTGTCTATATCTACAAAAAAATTCTTGCTGGGATTTTGATAGGAATTGTGTTAATAAATCAGTTGGGACAGAACTGACATCTTTATTATGTTGAATCTTCCAATCCATGAACATGATATGTCTTCTCTAGTTGTTTAAGTATTGTTTGATTTCATTCATTGGTAAATTGTAGTTTTCAGCATGCAAGTCCTATGCATATTTTATTTTATTGGAAAAATCCAATAAAGTAATTTTAAAATCATTGATATAGATCATAAATACTGTGACAAAGGGCTTTGAAATGGAACTAGGTGTCAAAAGCAAATGTTCCATATTTATCTTTTCTCTCCAAGGCAGCAAGAAAGAAGTGAAAGAAGTAAGAGTTGCCAAAGGTAAGACCCAACAACAAAGGGCTCTGGGCAGCCCCCGACTCCACAGGAGTAGGGAACCCAGAATGGGACGAAGGGGCCCTGAGAGGGATGTGGAGGAGTAAGGCCTCCACCTACTGCAGTGTGCTGTCAAGGAGCGCCCAGGGCCACCACCAGCTCAGGGTGAGGCATGGAGCTCTTTTGCCAAGGAGGCCCTATATGAGATTCCCAGTTTCCCATCTAATGATGGAAAGGTAGTGTTATGAATTTGAAACCACCCAATGACTAGGGGACTCAATCCTAGAAAGTGCGCCTATGGCAACCTGCTTAGATGTCACATGCACTGTGTTAATGGACTCCAGAGTATTTCTCCTTGTTGCCAACAGCTGTGGCAGTGAACGAAGGTGCCATTACTTACTCTTACCGGTTCTTAGCTGAAAGTCACCAGGACACGGACTCCAGTTAAGTCTACGGTGGTCCCTTCTACAGGGCAGGGGAGTGAGCAACAGGAAAAGCCATTTATCTCTTATACTTTTGCAAAGATAAAAGGAAAGCATAGCTCAAGTGTTGAGAGTTTTTGCTTTCAATTCTCATCTTCTCCACGATAAACAGAGGGAACCAGAATATTAGAGTATAGAAAAACAAAGATGAAAATGCAATATCCATAAAGAAAATGACAAATCAAATTATATTATAACTGAAAGAAATCGAATTTTGTTTTTAAAGGCAAATATTATCTTTCTCCAGCAGGATATAATTTTTGGCTCTTTTGTCACAAATAAATCGCTAAGAAACAATAGCATTTTATTGTTGCACAGAGCCATTCCTGAAGAGAAGGGAATGATGGGCGTACAGTGCTATGTCAGGTTTTTGTTCAGGTTTATGCAATAAATGGAGAACACCAACAGAGACATCTATCCCAGTTCCATTCAGAAACCCACAAATGAGTGCAGCAGACCGCAGGACCAAAACGTGGAAAATGGCACACTAGAATGTTGGTCTCCAGGAACATAAATTACAAATTCTAATAGAACACCATCTAATATAAACTAGTTACATCTACTATTCGAAATTACTTGAGAGGGCTCAGAACTAACACCAAAGATGACATGGGCACAAGAACCAGAACAGTCTTCAGCTGGGCCTTTGGAAGGTGGCCCTAGAGAAACTAGAGTGTAGTTGGTCAAGTAGGAGGAATGAGTG
Source organism: Ailuropoda melanoleuca (assembly GCF_002007445.2). NCBI lineage: Eukaryota > Metazoa > Chordata > Mammalia > Carnivora > Ursidae > Ailuropoda > Ailuropoda melanoleuca. Next base: position 83,446,221 of record NC_048224.1, on the reverse strand, counting down.
GGGAGCGGGCACACTGTCCTGTGGGCTTTCTGGAGTCTTGCGGAAGTCACTGTGAAGGAATGCTGCTTCCCAGATGAACACTGCGAACCCCTTGGCAATGCATTCCTGTACGCACATGTTATCTAAGTAAGACCTGGGGGAAATAACCGATGACTTGTTCATGTTGGGAGGAAGCACAGGAAGGAGTCAGACAAGAGAACAGGAGCTGTAGCCAGAACAAAGCCAACACCGAGCAGCACTGACTCAGGGCCCGGCACTGTGTCGGGGCTGTTGCAGCTGGAACTCACCAGTTTTCAGGACAACCCCACGAAGCAGGTGCCATTAGGATGCCAGTTTACAGATGAAGAAAACGAGGCACAAAGAGGTTAAGTAACTATGATTATTCAAGTGAGACGGTGGCCGAGCTACAGTCCATGTTGTTAACCAGCACACTAGGAACGTGGTTTAGCAGGATGCTAAATATGGGTCAGAAATAGAAAAATGGTGCCAGGTTCTCCCACGTTCCATAACCAGATGCCACAGCAATTTCCCCTGTTTTGGACCCGTGACACGTGCCCCGCCACTGCCACTGATGGGAGACTCACATTGCTGCTACAAAGATTTAAATAAAGGAATGTGATCTCTGAGAGAGAACTTCCCTATGAGGAAAGAAAGGGCCTGGGAGTGGAGATTGGGTTAAGAGACATAGAAAAATGCTAAAGAAACACCAGGTTGGGATTCAGGAGGCTGAACCAGAACCAGAGTGAAGTCTGGAATGTCTAATGAGAAAGTCCAGAGTGTCTCCCCCAGCCCGTGTGAAGTGACCTAATTAGGCAGGTAGCAAACAGAAGAGACCAAAATGACAAGGCAACAGCCCAATCATTGTGTGAAGTCAAATCCCGTTGACTAAATACATTGCATGCCTGTAAATTACCTTCCTCATGGCTTACTAATATTTTGGTAAAATGGCTTTGCCCCAGTAAGCATCCAACTAACACAGTTGTTCTGAAGACAGTGAGGAGGGCAGTCCCATGGAGAAACAAAGAGAAAGTTGGCTGTCCCAACGTCTCCCGTTAGAGAAGAGCCCGTCCCTCCCCCACACCATCTGTGGAAGGTACTAGCAGCACACAACAGGGAGCGTTCTCTTCGGTCATTTCATTGCAGCGATTTCCTTCTTCTCTGCAGTCATGTTTAACAGGAAGACAAGGTTCATCTTCCCCAGTTTTGGCTTTGAGATTGCTTCAGAGTGTATATAATGTCTGGACCTCACGACAGTGGCCAGCACACCAGGTCTGCCATAGCTGAGCCCAGAGCTTTGTAACAAAGTATTATTACCAGGCTTTTCAGAATTTCCCAGAGAGCCCAGGACAGTATTTATGCAGCCATTTCAGGCCACAGGGTAGGGGTTGGGGAGTAGAGCTTTCTTCTTACCTCTCTCAGAGCTCCTTTGCAAAACAGTTTCTTTTCAGAAAGAGGTAGCCAGCACCTTGCTGGACACAGAAGACAAAAGTCAGCCCCCCAAATGAGCCAACTCTTTAGTCCCTCCCTGAAACTCTCCAATCATGAGAGTGTGTCCCACTCTTCAGCACCCACCTGGGACCTCTGGTTCCTCATCTGTTGCTTATTCTGCCTGAAATGTCCTTCTCTAATCCCCTCCTTTCTTAGCACCTGCCTAATTTCCACCCATTTAATAGGAATTACCTTGGTCACCCTCTCCAGGAATTCCACCCTGACTGCCCCAAGGTTACACCATAAACCACTTATATATATGGCCCCCTACACCCTGTGCTCACTATAGCATTTATCAAGCTATGCTGCAATTTCTTACTTACTTTTCTTTTTTCTCCCAATAGACTATAAGCTCCATGAAGGAAGGGTCTATGTCTGGATCATGGCTCAACCAGTACTCAGTAGAGTGCACGTTCTGGGCCTTGACAGATATTTGCAGGATGAGCTAAGGTTGGAATCATTATTCCGGAGTAGAGTGGGCAAGAACACAGTTAATGATGTCTGACAGGCCTGGGTTAGGAGACCAGTTACCAGAATACTACTTACCAGTTAAGGGATACTAGACCTACCTGAACCTTAATTCCCTCATTTACAAAATAGCAACCACAACAATGGCAATAAATCATAATTACTGGTCTTGTTCTTATTACAGTACCTACCTCAGGATTGAAATAAGGATTAAGGGAGATATTTCTAGTGCTTTCAACAGAACTTGGCACATTCTAAGGTCTTGGCAAATATTAGCAGCACGCCCTCACCTCCCCTGACATGAGCCAGTCCTTTCTCTGCCAGGGTGGGTTTTGAAAAGAAATGTCATTAATATGTTTAGAAAACCCTGAAATTTATATTTGAAGAAAACGAAATGTAATTGTTTTCCAAAGACAGCCTCCACTCGGCCAGAAACACTTAGTCATCTTTTACAAAGACGAGTAAATATCTATCACACTCTCCTCCGGAATGACTCACACCAGCTGAGGGTCTCATCTCCAAGGACGTGTTTCAAAGCGTTTCTCAAGAGCTGTTTTTTACTCACAAAATTCGCCATTAGGTGGCATCTGAGCCAGGGTCCCTCCGCCGGAAGAACAGCCTGACCCTTAAAGGCAGGGCTGTTTGCAGAGGCTGTATTGCTTATCTGACTCATCCATGGAGTGTTAACCCAGAAAATGACAAGGGCTTATTTCAACAGCGTGTAAAATAGAACATCTTTGGGCCCAGAGTGCTACAACAGACCCGGTAAGCCTGAATGTAATCTCCCGGAAATAAAAAATTAAGGTGGTTGACAAATGAAGATGTCAGAGCTCACAAACTATTTTGAACACATGTTTTAAGTTTGATCCCAAGATAATGAAATCATATGGCAAACAGCCTCAGTCCTGCATCTCCCCTGCAAAAAGCCTGCAATGATCCCAAGGGGTTTCTCAACCCCTGGGGCTGGGGTTGGTGGGGGGGAGACGGGTGTTGGGATTTCCAGGGGGGCAGACATGGTTTGAGAAAGAACACTTAATATGTCTATTCTTTTCATAATACAAACTCAGGAAGGAAGTCTTGATGAAATCGATCTGGTAGCTGTATGCAGAAGATAGAGTGAAAAAGCATGGCAAGGACACGAATTTTTTTAAAAAGATATCAGACGTAAATATAAGGACAATGAGCATTTATTAGGTACTTGATGTGCACAGTGTGATCTGCCTTACGTGCTTTATTTCAGTTAGCTCTTACAACCACCTCAGGACATGGGAATTACTAATGTTCCCACCGGACAAATAAGAGAACTAAGGCTCAGAGAGTTTACGTCATTTGTCTCAGGGCACACAGCTAGAACCCAGAGACAGGGTGCCTGTCCCAGCATTCTGAAGCCATAAGGTACAGGAAGTCTGAGGTGGTGGGAAGGTCTCCTGCATGCTCTGGAGTGTTCTTTTCCTGCCTCTCTCCTCCCAGGTACACCCAGACCTCTTAGTGAATGATGCTGCCTGCCCCCAAGTAGCCTGCTGGGCTGGCTGGATATTCCAGGATCTAAAGTGTCACTTAAGGTTACACAGAAGTGGGGAAGGGACTAAGGGATAAACAGCTCCTTCAAATGGGTGTTTGTTGTTGGGCCCTCCACGGCTGGGTGCAAATCACAGCATTCACTGGTCCAAGGTGGAAGCCTCCAAATTTAGAAATCTCCAGCCCAAACAGTCTTCAACTTGTGGTTGTTAAAATACAGCACTGCTTGCCCTGAAAGTGTTGGGAATCTCTCTTTTCCATCTTTCTCGGTTCACGGGTGGAAACTTGAGCTCACCGTGCCCTCTCACACGCTGGGCTTCACAAATGCCCTCTTGGCCACTTGTCATCAGCTCAGACACTGTGTCCCCTGGAGAAGCACACCCACCTCCACCATGTTCCCGTGACCACCTCTGCTCCCAGGGGCGTCTGTAACCACCAGCACCAGGACACTTCTCTTCTTGTCTTACCTGCGTGTCTGCCTCCCACTCTAGACAAGGAGCTCCCTGAGGGCCTAGACTTGCCCTCAGTCATCCTCGGCTGCCCCATCCAGCCCTCTACCTGGCACACAAGAGACACTCTCCATTCTGAGTGTTTTCTGAATGAATGAACTCTTAAATACCCTGTTTGTTCACAGGTTAGAGAGTGGAACACCTTAAGCTATAAAACTGGCTCATATTTAAAAGCAGAAACAGGCTCTATGCAATCCCAGTTCTTGGCTCCAAGGTCTGTTCCAAGATAGGACACGCTGGAAATTGCTGAGGCTTTCATTTTATTTTTTTATGCATTATTTTTTTTTAAAGGTTTTATTTATTTATTCGACAGAGATAGAGACAGCCAGTGAGAGAGGGAGCACAAGCAGGGGAAGTGGGAGAGGAAGAAGCAGGCTCATAGCGGAAGAGCCTGATGTGGGGCTCAATCCCATAACGCCGGGATCACGCCCTGAGCCGAAGGCAGATGCTTAACCGCTGTGCCACCGAGGCGCCCCTATGCATTATTTTTTTAACTTTAATTTACATTCTAGTTAACATACAATGCAATATGGGTTTCAGGAGTAGAATTCAGTGATTCATCACTTACATACAACACCCAATGCTCATCACAGTAAGTGCTCTCCTTAATACTCATCCCCCAACTAGCCCACCCCCACCCACCTCCCTCCATCACCCCTCAGTTTGTTCTCTATCATTAAGAGTCTCTTATAATTCGTTTCCCTCTCTCTTTTTCCCCATCTCCCATATATTCATCGGTTTGTTTCTTAAATTCCACATATGAGTGAAATCATATAGTATTTGTCTTTCTCTGGTTTCTTTCATTTGACATAATACATTCTAGCTCCATCCACATTGTTGCAAATGGCAAGATTTCATTCTTTTTGATGGCTGAGTAATATTCCATTATATATACCACATCTTCTTTATCCATTTGTTGGTCGATGGACATTTGGGCTCTCTCTATAGTTTGGCTATTGTTGATAATGCACTATAAACATTGGAGTGCAGGTACCCCTTCAAATCTGTATTTTTGTATCCTTTGGGTAAATACCTGGTATACGATTGCTGGGTCATAGGGTAGTTCTATTTTTAATTTTTTGAGGAACCTCCATACTGTTTAGAGTGGCTGCACCAGTTTGCATTCCCACCAACAGTGCATGAGGGTTCCCCTTTCTCTGATTCCTTGCCAACACCTGTTGTTTCTTGTGTTGTTAATTTTAGCAATTCTGACAGATATGAGGTGGTATCTCATCGTGGTTTTGATTTGTATTTCCCTGATGATGGGTGATGTTGAACATCTTTTCGTGTGTCCATTAGCCATGTGGATGTCTTCTTTGGAAAAGTGTCTATTCATGTCTTCTGTCCATCTCTTAACTGAATTAATTTGTTTTGGGGATGTTGAGTTTGATAAATTCTTTATAGATTTTGGATACCAAGCCTTTATCAGATACGTCATTTGCAAATATCTTCCCCCATTCTGTAGGCTGGTCTTCTCATTTTGTTGTTTCCTTCCTGTGCAGAAGCTTTTTATTGCGATGAAGTCCCAGTAGTTCACGTTCGCTTTTGTTTCCCTTGTCTCCGGCAACGTGTCTAGTAGGAAGTTGCTGCAGCCGAGGTCAAAGAGGTTGCTGCCTGTGTTCTCCTCTAGGAACTTGATGGTTTCCTGTCTCACATTTAGGTCTTGCTGAGGTTTTTAAAGGGAAATCTGGAACGTCAGCCACAGGGCTTCCTCAAGAGACTGTGGATGCTTGACTTGAGCAACCAGTTTATAGCAAGGTGTCGGGGGGTAGTCCCTCTGGCCCCCATCTTGATGCTCCTTCTGATTCTCAGTAACAGCTGGGGGTTCTTCCTGAGGAAAACCCAGCTAGAAGCAGGTCTGTTTTATTTACAATTAACTTTCGGGCCATTTGTCTTTCTTTAACCATGTGGTTCTGCAGGGCTGGAGCTCATAACCACTGTCCTTAGTCTCTTACAGATACAGATGCACACACTTTTAAACTATAGAGATGTAGCATTTTAGTTTCATCTCATTGCTTGAAGTGTCAATTTAGTGCTCTCCATGGGCACAAAACCACCCCAGCAACCTCGTTGCCTTGAAAGAAATACCTTCTGAAATCAGCCTCTCCTGAGAGCTCCATCTCCTGAGTTTAGAGCAGGTTTCTAGCATGCCTCCTATGGAAGCCCAATAAAATATATATTTTCCAGTCCTGTCTTGCAAAAGATTTCGAAAATATATTGTGAATATTTTATGTCTACAGTAAAGAAGAAAGAGTAATATAATAAACATCCGTTCTCTACCACCCAGATTTGTGATGTGCTAACATTTTGCTATATTGTCCCCCAATTATTTTTTTGAGAATTACAGATACAGGGGAAGATTCCCATTTGGGGAGGGAGGGCATCCACAATCACACTTCCTCTCTCTCTCTCTCTCCTATCTTGAATTTCAATGTTTATCATGCATCCTTAATATTTTTAAACATTGACTACATATGTATAGATCCATAAATAAGATTTAGTATGGTTTTGAACTATTTGAACAGCATTGAAATGATATACTACTGCACTGATCCTTCTGTATATTGCTTTCTTCACTCTATTATTTTTGAGATTTTAAAAATATCGATACACATAGGACAAGTTCATTCACCTTTCTAAATACTGAATTGTAGGCATCGATGCTTTCTTTGTTCGGTGGTTGGTGAACATTTAATTACTCTCCTTTTTTTTTCTGTAAACACAACACCACAGTGAACTGTCTGACACATATCTATTTGTGCAATTTGAGAAAATATCTCAAGAGATATCTTAAACTTTACTAGGTATTGTCAAATTGTTCTCTAAAAGAGGTTGTATCAATTTACATGGTCAATAATAATGACAAAGTTTCCATTTTTTCACATCCTTGCCTCCTCTTTATGGGAAAAATTTCAAATTTACGGAAAAGTTTCAAGATGATACAATGAACGTGTATGAACTCGATTACGTATATCTCGATTCAACAGTCACTAATATTTTGCTACATTTGCTTTCCCTTTCTCTCACTTCAAAATTTCTCCCCCTTTTGTTTTCCACATTTCAACATGTATACATATATTGAATATATATATATATATATATATATATATATATATATACACAGTAGAATGAGGACATTCTCCTATGTAACATAATGTAATTGTTACAATTAAGAAATCAAACATTGATACAATTCTATTATATAGCCCTGATTCAAATTTCCCATTGATGTAATAATATTCTTTAAATTTTTTCCCCCAGTCCAAACTCTAATCAGGGATTGAATATTGCATTTAATGGACATGTATCTTAAGTCTTCTTTAATCCTCTTTAATTTAGAAAAATTTTCCAGCCTTTTTTAAAATTTCATGACATTGACATTTTTTATCCTTGCCAACTCTTGATAATGTGAGACTTTTTATTCTTTACCAAATTGATGAGGATGAAACACTATCTCATTGTGATTTTAATTTGTTTTGATTCCTGGTGAAATTGAGGAATTTTCCATATGCATATTGGCAATTTAAACATCTTTTTTTATTTGTTTCTTAATATATTTTTACCTGTTTCAGTACTATGTTGTTTACCATTTTTTAAAGATTTGTAAAAGTTCTAGATAAATTCTGGCTACTCAATGACTATCAGTTAAAGGCAAAGTTAGCTATGAGGCTGCCCTATGTTGTCAGAGGTTTTTAATTTTAATATTTAAATATATCTATCTTTCCTTTAATGATTTTTGACTTTGTAATAATCATTCTCCATCCCAATGTTGTAAGACATTCTCATAAAGATAAAGATAACTTTAGATATTTTACCCACTTGAAATCTATTTTTGTTTTAGTGTATGATGCAGATCTAACTTCAGCTTCCTATATGTAACGTATTAGTGCCATGTATTGAAGAGTCCATCCTTTCCCCACTAATCCTTAATACCACCCCATACATCAGGTTTCTGTATATTGGCATTCCGCTCTTTCCACTCAAGAGTGGAATCGGTGGGCCATAGGTTATGGACATCTTTAATTTTACTAAGTATTGCCAAATCGCTCTTTAAAATAGTTGTATTGGTTTATGCGGCCGGTAACAATGACAAAGTTTCCTTTTCTTCATTCCTTCACCGACTCTTTTTTGGAAAAAATTCCATTGGTTTATTTTTCTATCCATAAATCAATATCACACTATCTTAGATTAAATACCTCTCGGGAATTACTGTTGTTATCTGCTTAGGAAGTTCTCTCTCACCTGCTGGTTGCAAGATGAGGCTGAGAGACACATGGGACAGTCAGACTCCCTCAGTTGTGCCTTAGCTCACCTCCATTCCCCACGCACAGACACATTGGCTAAATAAATGCTGCTTGGTGAGTGCTACTGAGATTCTGTGGTTGTTTGTCATGTAGCATTATAAGGACATTGTGAAGATTAAATGAACAAGTCCCTGGAAGTGCTTGGTACAAAGTAAGCACTTCTATAAATGTAAGCTATTATTACAATGTCAGCTAATGGCAGTGAATCAGCTGAGTCATTCACACTGGGGACCTGGGGCTCATCATTGATTCGTATACTGTCCCTCCACACACAGTTACCAAGCCTACTGATTCTACTTCCTTGATATTTCTCACACCAGTTACTACTCCCCTTCCCTGCTGCCCATGCCCTGGTTCAGGTCCTCATTGCTGCTTATCTTGACGACCAACCTCCCTGCTATTCTTCTAATCCTTCCTCCATGCTATTGCCGGAATGATATTTCTAAAATGAATTTGATCATGACAGTCCTCACTGCCTTCAGAATAATGTACTTAGTTACTACCTGTGTGACTTTGAGTAAGCTACTTAACATCTCACGCCTCTGTTTCCTGACATGTAAAATGGGGATAATTATAGTACCTCTTATAGCTGTTGTGAACATAAAATATAATTTATATGTAGTGCATGGTGCATGGTGAATACTCAGGACATATTACTGCTAATTATTAGTTTCTCATTCTCATTATTTGGTGATACCAGTAGTGGTTCTGTGATGCTGGTCATGTCTCCACCAACCTCATCATTTTCTTTCTTTTTATCAGTATCTCAAGTCTCAGCCATGTGGTTTGGGTTGGATTGACTCCATCTCAACTCTAAGGTCAGCCTCAACTGACTTAAACCAATCAGAGTATGCCATTGCCTTAAGCCAAGTCAGGCCAATGAGAGCCAAAAGAGGTTTAATTCCAGTGCTTCAGTTTGCATCATTGACAAGTGGACCCTCCTTCCCTGAAAATCCTAAGCAAGAATATTTGCAGCTCCAGGAGCTACATGCTGCCCTTGTAGGACCACAAGTGAAGTCAGCTTTATGAGGAAACAACTCTATGCGGGCAAAATGGAGGCTTGGAATGAAACATGAGTGAGTTACTGGTTCACGCCTCACCTGAAGGTAGCCCTATATCTTGACTTTTCACGAACCCCCTAATTTCCTTTACTGTTTAGGCCAGTTTTAGATGGGTTTTCTGCTACTTGCAACATAGAGGCTAACATACTACCTGAAAATGAATTCTTGAACATCTCCTCCTCTTCAAACCATGCTGTCCTAAGTGAAGCTCACTCTAAGTTTCTTGCCTACTATAGTGGTTGAATGGTGGCTCCCCAAAAGATATGTCTACCTGGAAACTGAGATGTGACCTTATTTGGAAAAAGGGTCTTTGCAGATGCAATTAGGTTAAGGACCTCAAAATGAGATATATTGAATGGACTGGGTGGGCCCAAATCCAGGGACAACAGTCTTTATAAGAGACAGAAGAGGATAAGACACAGACAGAAAAGAAGGCCATGTGAAAGCAGAGACAAATGTTGGAGTTATGCATCCATAGCCAAGGAATGCCTGGAGCCAGCAGAAGCTGCAAGAGGCAAGGAAGGGTTCCCCCTTAGAGTCTTCAACACTAGAGCCTAGGGACATTGTAATTTTGGACTTCTAGCCTCCAGAACTGTGACAGAATTCACTTCTATTGTTTTAAGCCATCAAGTTCTTGGTGATTTATTATGGTAGCCCTAGGAAATTAATACACCTGTCTCGGGCAGGCAATTTGTATATCCAGAACTGCCAGAATGAGGGGACCCACATCTCCATGAATTTCCACCCTATATAGGAGAAGTTGCCAGACTGTATTCTTCACAGCCCTTTCTTCACTCTGGTGCTTCCCTACATGTCTATAACACGTGGTTATTTTCCAGATCCATGTCCTGAAATTCTATCTAGGTCCTTTTTTTTCTCCTCTTGTATCACAATTTAAGCTAAATGAAGATGGCCATATGTGTAAACCATCCTAGTTCACACCTTCTGTCCCAATGTTATTCTTAATAGCACCCTTTCACTCTCAGAAATGTCTCATTTCATCAGTTAATTCTATGGTCACCCAAGGTTCAAGCCTTGCAAATGAAATCTGTCAGCTTCTGCTAAACTCACTGTGTTAAAGATACCAGTTATTTAAAAAAAAAAAAAAAAGCAGTTATTACCTTCCTACTCACACTTCCTGAGGAAAGGTGCCTGTGCACAGAGCTCTAGTCCTTTAATGGCCAGCACCACGTGTTTCCACACCGATGATGGACTGAGGTGACCACCTGGCTCAAGGGCATAGACTGGTCTTCGTCCATAGACTGGTCAGAAGCAGGTGACTTTTGTCATCTGCCTCCAAAAAATGAGCTGGACATGTTACATTTCTTGCCCAGGAATTTGAAATTGGGAAGTCAAGAGACTTGGGTGATTAGGAAGATAGCTGTAATGAAAGGACATGAGGCAGCATTCGAGATTTGAAAGTTGATTCCCCCCATGAAATAGATGGGGAGAATCAATTGTCAGTACTGCCGCCGTATTGCATGTCTGGAGCTGTGCTCTAGGGGGCGCCATTCACACAGAACGCCTAAGGATGGGCGCTCCCTGAAGCTGTGTAGTGAGGCAGCCCTGATTGGTCCGCTTCCTGGCACCCTTCTGTTCCACTTCCAGTTCTTACATATCTCTACTCGTGGGTCTCACACTCTGCTGAACAGAATTACCTGGGGAGTTGAAAAAAATCCTGGTTCCCCAAGTCGCACCCCAGACTGAATAAATGAGAATTTCTGGAGAATCTCTATAGTTTTAAAAACTCCTCGATGAGGTGAATGTGTAGCCAAGTTTGAAAATCACTGATAACTCCCTGCATCCCTTTTTCTGAGGTCATTTGAGTGGGTCTCTGTTGCAGCCTAAAGACCCGGATACATTACTTTCCCCAATCTCTCTGAGGAGCTTTGATGCTTCCCTGATGGTCTAGAGGGAAGGGCAGGGTCTATGATGGTTTTCTCACTGACCAGCTGTCATAATCCTTATCTGGAAAAATCTCATGCACTTTGCCTGACACTCTAAATAGTGAGGTAGCTAAATTGCCTGCTAATTTCTTGAGCTGTTTGAATAGCTCTTTGCATGAAAATGAGAATTATGTAAAACAGAATCTTGTTTTTTGTTCATTCCTCTTGGTGCTTCTGTAGACAGGATGAATCATCTCTCAGCTACAACTGGACTGGAATTTCTCTTAAAATACACAGCAAATGTTGATTGTGCATTTTTTTCTTCCAGTATTTCTTCTTATTGGTTTCAGCCTGCTCATTTTCTATCATGTTTCTGTCCCTCTGCCTGGATATAAACATTCTTCTCTCAGCAGCAGCAGCTGGCAGATGCCTGTGGTTTATAAAAGAGTATAGAGACATAAGAACTATATCTGGGAATGGCTCCTCTTAATAACAAACTGATTCATGCTCTAGAATTTTCTTTATTAAATGGACATGGAGGAACAGACTTTTCTGCCCACTAGGTGACTTACTCCTGCATTTGCCAGAAAGTCATTGGCCATTTGTTGTTTTAGCAGCATCCACCCACCCAGCACCTGAGCATGGCTGTTAGGAATGAGGTTAAATGGTCTGATTCCAGAAAGAAAACTCTCTTAGGACCAATGGTGACAGGCAGGACCTATTTATGGTCAGATACCACCATTGTGATTTGCTCAGTTCTCCCCATGAGAAGGTAACAGAAAAAAGTAGGAGCTAAGCATTTTCCAGGTAGGCTTATAAGTCTAGGCTCATTTATGCAGTGGTCGTTAAGAAGTCTTGGTTTCTGTAATGATTGCAATGCCCAGAGATTTGACATGGATGCCAGCCCAAAGGAGAGACTTTGAGACTTCTGGGCGGGGCATTCTAGAGAATAAAGAGAAATGCTCATCAGTTTTAGAGCACTCAAAGCTCAGTTGTCTTTGCTTTTGTACTTGATCTTTTGATGGCCTAGTGAGCTCCTTCTCATCCTTGAAGACCCAACTCAAGCAACATCTCTGTAAGGTCTCTTATTTCCTATGCTACTATATGGGGACCCTGGACATAATGTTATTATTGTATTTATTCTCTTGGGTTCACTTAGCTATGGCCTGCCTTTCTCACTAGTTCAAAAACCCTCTGAAGGTGGGACTGTCTCTCTGATGCATCCCTTTACCCCACAGCCTGTAAAAATGTCTGCTGGCACATAACTGGTACTCAACACATAGGTGGTGAATTCAGAAGGCTGTGTAAATGACAGTAAAAGGGTAGACGGGTTTAAACATTATTTAAGGACATCTTATGTACCCAGGACTTACATTATCTCATCAAATCATCTTAACAACCTTATTATATATTATACAAATAAAAGAATATTGAGGTTCAGAAATATGAAGGATCTTTCATTGCTAATAAGGGACGAGGATGGAAGTCAACCCTAAGGCTCCCTGAGTCTGTCACATTCACTCTCCATTCCATGAGAGCCTGAGTTACCGTCAAAGCCCCTTTTAAAATGGAACCATGTATTTATTCCTTTTCCTGAAATAGAACATGCTAATGAGCACAATTCACCTCATTTGAAAATTATCATTCTAAAGATATTAATTTTAGCCTCTTGTATGCAAGACCTTTGAAAAGTAGGCATCCTCGAGTGCACAAGGAAGTAGTTCTTTCAGAAAAAATATGAGCGTGACTCATACCCATATTTGGTATATTAAATTCAAAGCATCAAGTGGTTTCATGAGATAGGAGTTCACAACATGGTGGGTTTCTCTCAAAGGGCAAGGTTAGAAGTACAGCACAGTGTGTTAGCACCTCTCAAAAGCAAACACGTTCTGCAGTAATAACAAGTGATCTCAGTCCCACAAGGACTGTAATACAATAACGCCATCTATAGATGAGTGTAGAGAGGTAGAGTAGTGGTAGTAAAAGCCACCCGTCATCACTGCTTGTGTGTCAGTATTCTGTGCTGAGTATTACAGGCTCACTGATACTCTGCAAGCAGGGACTTGAAGAGATTATTTGTACATCCATGTTCAGAGCAGCATTATTCACAATCACTAACACATGGAAGCAACCCAAGTGTCCACTGGTGGATGAATGCATAAGCAAAATGTGGTCTATGCATATGATGGAATATTATCCAGCCTTAAAGGGAAGGAAGTTCTGACATATGCTACCATGTGAATGAACCCCAAGGATGTTGACCTGCATGAAATAGGCCAGTCACAAAAAGGCAAATACTGAATGATTCCACTTACATGAGGTACTTAGAGTAGTTGAATTCGTAGAGGCAGGAAGTAGAATGGTGGTGGCCAGGGACTGTGGGGAGTAGGGAATGGGGAGTTAATGTTTAATAGGTATGGAGTTTCAGTTGGGGAAGATGAAAAGAGTTGTATGCGTGGATGGTGGTGGATGGCTATACACCACTATGAATGTACTGAATACCACTGAGTCGTACACTTAAAATGGCTGACTGTACATTTTATGTTACATGTATTTTACCACCCTAAAAAAGTTGCCGAAACAAAACAAAAGTAGAATATATGTTCATAGGTATATTCAGAAAATGGAGGGAAAAGGGAATGGAAGCATACAGACCAATCTGACAAGAGTGGCTCTCTTCAGCACTGGGGTGGGGAAGGGACCAGGACTGGGGAGGTGGGCAGATAGAACAGGAGCCTTATCGACAATGCCACATAGAAGCCTGCTGCCTCTCTTGCTCCCCCTCTTCCTCCTGGTTTGGTTCTGAACCCCGTCCCACAAGAGCACAGCAGCCTCCACACCACATCCGGAAGCCGCGCTGCAAGGAAGCTCAGCAAATGCCGGTTTAGCTTCCGGCCTCCCCAGGCTGTGATAGGAAAGGGATGGGCTGCACATCGAGCTTGTCAGTACACACAAGAATATCCTGGGCAATGAATGCCGTGGCCAAGTTGCCAAATAAAGTCAAGCTACCCTGAAGAGGATGGGAGTGTGAATCACCTGAATTTTTATATGATTTCTTACTCCACGAGGCCAGCTCCAGTCTGCAACCGCAACAGTACAGTAAGCACACAAGGGAAAGAGACTGCACAAAAGATCGTGACCGTTATGAACCCCGACATTTCTGGCATCCTTCCAGGGTGCCCCTCCTCCACCCCTCCTGCTGAAAGACAGCCACTTTCACCTCCTCTTGAGATGCTTTCATTCTGTCATGAAGAAAGGCACCAGTTTGAAATAACTCAGAGGATTTGAGGCCAAAGATGTTCATCATCCAGTTAATTATCATTATAAAATCGAAAATATTTTAAATATTCCAGAACAAGAGGGGAGTTTTATTTATGTAGTTACAGACCGAGAAGAAAGTCAAAAGTAACATTTCCAGTTACCTACAATTATTATGGATATTTTCTTTGTAGCTCCTTTTTGCATTTTCCAAATTCTCCACAGTGAGTTTGTATCACTTTTATGATCAGAAATACAGTAATTTGCATTTAAGAAAAAAAAAACACACACACACATGAAACTTCCCTTTCTCATCATCCCCATCTTCCACCACTCTTGCTCCTGTCATGGGGAGTTTCATCTCTTCCCTATGCTCCTTTTCCAGACGAGAAGTTACACTCTGCCCTGCCTGTTTCCACCTTGCTCTCTATGTCTGGAATCATTTTGTTCCTATTGGGAGCAGATTTAGGGAGGTAGAATTTTCAGGTACTCAAGGTTAGCCCCACCGGCAAAGGCCATGGGTAGGTGGAGGGAGGGAACATTGGGGGCAGAACAAGACAGAGGCACAACTTGAACCCCACAAAAACCCCTGTCACCTTCTCTGCCAGGAGCTGTCCAGCTGAGCTCCCAGTTCACAGCTGGAGGCCACCCAAAAGTCAGTAAACAGATTGAATGGAAAGGGAGAGAGCATGAGTTGTGCCTCCAACCAAGGACACCCACAGGTCCCTTTTGTTGTTGTCATTTAAGGTCACTAGGCTGGATGAACTGCAGTCTGCTAATTCAGGCCTGGTCGGCCATCGTTGATTCAACCTTGCTCATCCAAGGTCCGGTCTGTGGTTAGAAACTGTTTATTCCTGTTTGAGGTTTACATTGTATCCTGACAGCAGGGGAGTAAGCCTCCTGCAGGCTGCCGTTACCTGTCTCTGCAGACATGCCCACGGGGATCAGGTCATCAGACCCATGTCTCTGCAGACATGCCCACGGGGATCAGGGAAAGTCAGTGATAAAGACTGTTTATTGGGCACCTACTGGATGTAGGGCTGTCTGGGCAGCCCAGCCCTGGATAAAAGAGCAGGAGGACGGGCACAAGAAGGAGCAAGATATAGCAGGGTTATAAATGGGAACCCTGGGCGTTAGCTCAGCGAACGAGGCTTGCTGACATTTGTAGGGGAAAAAACTGCAAAATGAATTCAGGTGGGGCTCTTTCATGCAGAATGACAAGCCCGTGGTGCTTCCGGTCCCTGAGTGAGTCCCGCCCCTTGGCAGGCTGCGGATTAGCCCTGGAGGTTGCCAAGACTCCAGTAGCTTAGGCCACAGGGAGGAAAGGATGTGAGGAAAGGACATGGGACACAGACTTTCTGAGGCTTCTGCCTGTTGCCTACAACACTTAGTGTATCTGAGGGTCAGGCAGCTTAATGTCCCCTGTCAGCAAGAGAAGGCAGCTGTCTAGCAGCCAGTGAGGCAGGACAAGGGCAGGGACGGTGGAAACTAACACGTTTGCGCTCAACCAGGACGAAACAGCACAGCAACTACGGAGGGGGCCGCTGCGGGGGTGGAGAAACCACCGTGAGGTGCCCATTCTGGCCATCGACTAATAGAGGAAGGCCTCCCGCCCCCACCGATCCATCAGCAGTGGTAGTAAAGGGAAAGCCCCCCATAGTGTGAGCTAGACTGTAAGCTCTACTAAGTCGCAAAAGAGCAGAAACCGTGCGTCGTGTCCCTTCACCACTACATCTGCAGCCCCAAGTCAGTGTCTGAAACATCACAGATGCTCAGAAATTCATGGCTGGCCAGAGAGAGACACAAATGAAGTGGGAAACTACAAATTAGAAAATCTGTAAGTGGGACCTGGACCACTTCTTACATTTCCCTATTTGGTGTGACCTGGATTCCAGGGCCTTTCTGAGTAAGAAACTTTGGGCAAGTTACAACTTCCCAGAACCCTGTGTTTTGTTGGGTTCTTGCTTTTTCATCTATAAGTTGGAGATAATAATACTTCATAGGGCTCCTGTAGGGATTGAATGAGATAACGTATACCAATGTGACTTGTAAACTATGAAGTGTTGCGCCAACGTTACCTTTTGCTGTTTTGTGATGATGACAATAACAGTGACAGCGACGATGATGGTTTCTCTTAGATGAAAGTGGTGTGAAATGGTGAAGGAACTTTAGAGAATTTAAGGTTGATATGTGGGACTGGAGTGGATATGCTGATGGAAAGAAAACGTCACAGAAGCCAGAGACCCCAGTGCAGGATTTGCTCACGTGGCTTATGTAATTAGTTACCCTTTAGGTTTGTTAATTTTGAACGCCACGTTAAGGAAACTAATTTTAAGGCAAGGAGTGTCTTTTGCTTCTGTTTGCTCCCCATGCACCTTACACAGTACATTGGTCATAGAAAGTAGAAAACATATGTTGGGGGAAGAAATGGATGAATGTGGCCAAAAAGAAATGAGAATGTTGGTTGAGCAGAGAGTGCTCCCTGAACGTAATCTGTTCAAGCACAATCAAAACTGATCTTGGTGCTCCCTGATTTAAAAACTCCATTGGCTTTTCATTGCTCAAAAACTAAAGTCCAAGTGTAATAGTATTATTAGGGCATAGAAGGTCCTTCGCAAGCTAGACCCAACCTATCTCTCCAGTCTCACTTTCTATCACTCCATCTCCCCAAAGGCTAATTCCTTGCATAGCTGTCTTTGCTCACCCTACATTCTTTTTTTTTTTTTAAAGATTTTATTTATTTATTTGACAAAGACAGCCAGCGAGAAAGGGAACACAAGCAGGGGGAGTGGGAGAGGAAAGAAGCAGGCTCATAGCGGAGGAGCCTGATGTGGGGCTCGATCCCATAACGCCGGGATCACGCCCTGAGCCGAAGGCAGACGCTTAACCGCTGTGCCACCCAGGTGCCCCTGCTCACCCTACATTCTAATGATAGTGAACTTCTTAGAGTCCCTGGACATGCCAGGTCTTTTCATGGGCCATTTCCTCCTCTTGGCACACTCCGGTGCAACCTTTGAGATATAGCTTCAATGCTCTCTGTTTTGTAAAGTGCTCCCTGATATTGCCAGCATTTATTCATTCACAGAACAAGCATTTCCCTAGCACTTGCTATAAACCAGACACTCTAAGTACTAGATGCAGCAGTGAGCACGTCAGAGCAGGTCTCTGTCTTCGTGGCGTATTCGATCACGTGACAGGTAGGGGAGATTTAGAGACAGAAGAAAGAAATCGATATATACTATGTTAGGAGGTGGTAAAAGTAAAGGGGATGGGGACCCAGGGAACAGGTTGAGAGTGCCACTTTATTTAGGATGATGTATCAGTCAGGACAGGTCAGGTTATGTTGCAATAACAAACAACCCCTTAAAATTTGATTGGTTTATAAGATCCGCTTCTAGCACATGCCACATGACCACTGAAGGTCAGCTGGGGCCTAGCTTCATATTCCTCACTCTGAAGTTAGGCCCAAGCAAGCATTTCTAATTGCCCTGGCAGAGGCTTAGGAAAATGGCAAAAAGCATACACCGACTGTTAAGGGTTTCACCTAAAAAACAGCACAAGTTCTATCTGCTCATATTTCATTGGCCAAAATGAGTCACATAGTCACACCTGAGTTAAAAAGGACGTGAAAGAACAATCCTACCACCTTCCTGAGAGGAAAGGAAACCACACATATGAGAATAGCCCTAATCATCGCTACACATGGTCTGTGAAGGCCTCTCTGATAAAGGGATACTTAAGAGAAACCTCAAGAAAGTAAGGAGCTAGCTGGTAGGTACTAGGAGTGGGGACATCATCCTTCTGGCTTCTCAGACCAAACAACTCAGAGCCATCCTTGACTCTTTCCTCTCTTTCTTTCCCAACCGATATCAGACCCACACGCAAATCTCATCAGCCTTACCTTCAAAATCCATCCAGATTTGACCACTGCTGACTGCCTGCTGCACTGGGTCAAGCCTCATCATCTCTTCTCTGGATTATTGCAGTAATTCTCTCTGCTTCTGCCTGGGGCCCCTGCAGTCTGTTCTTGAAAACATGCAGCAGCCAGAGGGGTCCTTCTCAAATTTAAGTCAGATCATGACACTCCTCTGCTCAAAGTTGTTGTCATCTTCTACTTTTTAAGATTTATTTATTTATTTATTTTAGAGAGAGAGAGAATAAGTGGGGAGAGAAGCAGAGGGAAAGAATCCCAAGCAGGCTCCAAGCTCCGGGCTCCAGCTGGGCTCAACGCAGGGCTGAATCCCATGACCCATGAGATCCTGGCCTGAGCAGAAACTCAGAGTTGGATGCTCAACCGACCGAGTCACCCGGGTGCCCTTCCACTGCCCAGTCTTCTATGGCTTCCTGTCATTTTCGGAACAAAAGCAAAGTCCTTACAGGGCCGCATACTGCCCAGACCCCACTCTGGATGCTCTCCACCATCATCCATGGCTTGCCTGCTCACTCACTCTGCTCCAACCTCACTAGCCAGCCTCTGTGATTTATTCATCCAAGGTCAATGAGGATTGGAAAGCCTTGTCTGTGCAAGGCACCATTCTTGGTACTATATAAGGGTGAAAACACTTAAAAACACATGCCTCCTCTGTCCTGTAATTAGTCTGTTCACCTGTCCATCTCTTTGATTACACTGTTATCTGTTTCCGTGTTACTCATCTACATAGCTTTGTGCCCAACGCTATGCTTGGCAAGCCTTGGTGAATGATCAAAACTTATTTGAGTGGAGGATGGAAAGATGGATGGACAAACAAAAGTAGATAGATGATAGACAGACAGATAGACACAGACAGACTTCAACTTAATTGGAACTGTGGCATGCACTAGGTAGAATATGCCAGCCTCTCACAGCTGAGGTCATTTGCAAGAAAAGCCTGACAGTGGAGGGCCCTATCTGAATCTGATCAGCATTTTTAGGGAGACCATAAAAATGAACAGGTTTTCTTGTATGAAAAAATAAGCCCCAGATGTGAAACAATTTAGTCTTGCTAGATGAGTCAGCCCTAGGAAAGGAACACAGGCTCAAGTGGTAAACCACAGCCCATTTACGTACCCCATGGTTTGACTTGAACTTTGAAGAGAGGAAAAAGATGGGTTGATGAGGTCAGAAATAAAAGTAATTATTGCCCGTAATATTGGAGGAGAATATATTAGGGTCCTTCAAGGCTCTGTTTAAACTAATAAGTTTTTTTTTAATCTAAATCTTGTAGTTAAAATCCTCAATCGTGAATAGATAATCTTTCCATTTCTACCCATGTTAATTTCAGAGAGCTTAGAACATGAGTGTGTACCAGAAGCACGTTTACCTAAACAGCAGGTTGAAACTTTTGTGTTAAAGAGAGGGGCTAGTATTTAATGTACGTGTAGAAAAGAAATTCATCCAGAAGATACCAAAAACAATTCTTAATGGATTCCCCTACAAAGATGAGTCCTTTCTTTTTTATTTTTATTTTTTAAAGATTTTATTTATTTATTTATTTATTTGGGAGTGATAGAGAACGACAAATAGTGACAGAGAGCATGAGTGAGGAGGAGAGGGAGAAGCAGACCCCCCGAGGAGCAGGGAGCCTGACATGGGTCTTGATCCAGGACCCTGGGATCAAGACCTGAGCTGAAGGCAGACACTAACCGACTGAGTCATCCAGGCACCCCGAGTCCTTTCCTTTTTAGAAGGAGAAAGTTACTCCCGTTGGACTGGAAAAAAGACAACCATGTGGTTTTGTCCATTCAATGCAGATGAGTTCTATGATGTGCTCTCCTCTGTCACCTTCCGCCGCATGATGGGAGTTCGCTTTCCTAGTGCTGGTTGAGAGGAAGAGAGTCAGGGCAGTTAGCAGGAATGTGGGGGGACCACTGGCTGAGTTAGAAAGTCCTGGGCGCCCCAGGCCTGTTAAAGGGAACTTGTGGCTAACGCACAATAGCAACTGTTGTTTGCAGTTAGTAAGTAGTTCAAACAACGAGCCTGTCTACATCTTCAAGAATCTGGTCACGTGAGGACATTCTGCATCTTTCTCAAAAATTTAAAGGCTGTATCCTTTATAGTATGTAAAGGCAAGCACAATTGATATTTCTCAGAATACATATGGATGTGTTTATATAATTACATTAGGTTCTATAATAATATGGGTTGTTCCACAGCCCAACTAGGTCGTAAGCTCCTAATCAGAAGGGGTCATGTTGGGGCGCCTGGGTGGCTCAGTCAGTTAAGTGTCCAACTCTTGATTTCAGCTCAGGTCATGATCTCAGGGTTGTCAGATCAAGCTCCGTGTCAGGCCCTGCACTTAGCCTGGAGTCTGCTTGAGATTCTCTCTCCCTCTGCCCCTCTCACTCATGCTCTCTCTCTCAAATAAATAAATAAATCTTTAAGAAAAGAGAAGAGGTCATGTTTAGTTTTAAAAACACATTAATGGTACTTATAAAGAGCTGAGTCCTTAAGAGAAGATTAATATATGCCAATTAAATGAATATGTGAATGAATGAAAGAATGAATGAACAGCACTGCCATGGAGAGGGAGCAGTAAGGGTGAAAAGCTGCCAGAATACATTGATTTGTCCTCTTTAGGGAATGAATAATATTTCATGTGCCATAGAAGTCTAATTATTTTGGCTTTGCGGTAGCAACAACATAAAAAGCCTAGATTCTTACTTGCCATACAAAGAGCAAAATAAGAAAAGAAATATTTTGGGTTTCTAAGTATCCGAAGAAGTCACGTAAGCTGTAGGGCCTGTCGGTGAGCCTCAGATGACATGGCAATGCAAATTACTAAAATGCAGTTTAGAAGACTGAGGTGGGGCCTAGAACAAAGTGGGAGTTGAAAGCAAACTTAGAAGAGATGAGACTGTGGCTGTGCATGGCCTGCAACTGAACAGCCTAGAAGGTTTAGACCCCTCTTCTGCAGTCTCAGAAAAGGGTCCTTTCTGTGAAAAGTTTATGTTCATGAGAATTTCGCTCCTGTGGTGATCTGTATACCCTGCTAATATCCACTTGGCATTAAGTCATCTGTGAAGAGATGAACAAGTCTCTCACTAGCCGACACAGAACCCCTTCGGACCAGCTTGCGTCTGTGCTTCCCTGTTCCACCTTCTGGAAAGAGGGGCATCTCCCATAGCACACACGGGCTTGGTGTGCACAACGCTCCTGGGGGCTGGTGAACACTACATTCACATTTCTGTGAATCTGCCTGTAGCAAAGGCAATTGTGAAGTCACACGAGAACGAGAGGCAAAGACACGGGACCCCACAAGAAGCCAACTTAGGAGCTCAAAATAACACATTATATAGACAAAACAAATCAAGCAGAAAGCTCAAGATGTAGAAATGTTCAAGCCACCTAGAAATGAATTCCACTCCCTTGGGTCTCTCCCGCGATCTCCGTGGGTGTTCGTTGACGGGTGCGGATGGCATTAGCTGCTGCAAGCGTGTCCCTCTGTCTCTCTGGCTCCCCTGAGTCAGGTACATGGGGCAGAGTACTCTGCAGTAGGCTGGTCTAGGAGTCTAAAGACAGAGTTCTGGTTCTTACTAGCTGGTTGAATATATCCTCTCTTAACTTTAGGTGTTTTTTTTTTTTTTAATCTCTAGCTGGTTAAATGTTTCCCTTAACTTTAATTTTTTTTTTTTTTATCTCTAGACTAAAGATAAAAATGCATGCGTGCCCTGTTGAGGGGGAATACATGAGGAAATGTGTGTGAATATATTATGGGGATGTGAGCTCTAGGAGGGGGATAGTTGCAAAATATCTGAGTCGAGGGGGAAAGAGACAGAGATCAGAGGGGATCCATGGTAACCACTAAGACAGAACTTCATGGTTGGCTGTCACCAAGTTACTGGATCTTATCAGTGTGTCTGGAGGAGACGAGGTTCAGCAGGGCTGGACTCACGCTAACCAAACTTACAAGAGACCAATGTTTAAATCAGAATGTCAATTATTAAATATACAATGGGGGATATTCCTTTACAGTAATAGGAATGCTCCTATCCATTCTTTCTTTACTATAGCGGCTGGAAGGACGTTTTATTGAGAGCATTGGTTAGGGTTCTCAGATGCAGTAGAAAATTATTATGGTGGATTTAAGTAGAAAAGATATTTATACAATTGTATGGGATAACATTAGGAATCATGAATGGCTATAGAATCAAACGTGGGTGCACAGCCAAGGGCAAGGCCCCAGGTCATGCCTTAGAACAGGTATGGTGAAGACACTCTGTTTCGCCACTGGATAGTAGGTGCTGTACTTTGCACAGAGAAGCGCTTAGGGCTCTGAGTTACTGTGAGTAGGAGTAACAAATGCCCACCACAGTCCACCACTTCGACTGCCCCACATTAACAGTCTTCTTCACCCTGAATGCTCCTGCCTAGCAAAATGGATCCTTCCCTCCTGTAGTTATACTATTTCTCACTCCTTTCTTCAAATCTCATCAGGTACTGCACCCAGCTCATGCCCTGGATCTCTGAATGGGGGCTTTCCTCTTTTTATCTATTTTATTCCTCCTTTATTTCTAGAAAAGCAATATCTGTATTGATATTCTTTAATATCTGTAAATTCTATGGCCTTGACCATAAAGGAAACTACTCAACTCATCCCATACAAAATAATGGGGAACAGAGAGACAAAAGAGGAAAACTGGTTAAAATATAAACATGATACTATATGGAAGGCAGTAGAACCCGGAAGAGCTGTACAGTTTCCTGCTGTCCCACCATTGGTCTCTGACAGGGCCTCCTAGCAAGCCCAGAGATACTACTTAAGGGTGAATAGCTCCTTTACTTACTCTAAAACCTTAAGGATCGCCTCCTTGATAATCCCTTTGGGGTTTTCCATAGGTTTCCTTCGACATCACAAACTGTCAAGAGTGCTTTGAGTATTGTTATTCTGTCACTACAACCTTGACCAGCTGGAGACAATTCTCTTCCTCCAGGTTCCACACAAAGCTGCTTGCCTTTCAACAGAATACCCAAAATTGGCCCATATACTTTCTATAAAATCCAAGCCCTTCCACTCATCATTTTCTTTTTCCTTAGTGATAGGGGTTGCAAGATGGCACAACAAGTCTTTGGTTTATAAGGTTATTCCAATGTGCCTCAGACTGCTGCACCCTGAAAAATCTTCCCCGAGATGCCAAGCCTAGTATTTTCATGGTGTTTATCTTCTGGTATCTGGCATGCTCAGGCATAGCAATGCATATCGAGTTCCAGCACCTTTTTGCTCCCGGGTATTTATCTCATGAGCGTGCTCTTCTGTGAGATGATGAGATAATCAAGGTCCCTGCATGCTGTCTTGTGACACAAGGACAGCGAGGTGATGTAAGCCTGAGGCAGCATGCTGGAGGAACACTAGGTGAAAGCAAACTACTTCAGGCATTTCCTGTGTTGGGGGATAAAGATCGACAGCCGCGTGCCAATGCCAAGGGTTGTGCATTATCTGCTTTCATAAAAAGACCACATCTAGTTGCCATTAGAATTACGCCCTGTTTAAGCTTACAACAAACTACTGTCATGATCCAAAATCCATCCGTTTTTAATACTGGCCAAAATGGCACTTAAATGGGGATGTGAAAGTAATCCTATCCCTATGTCTTTTAGGGTCCATAATGATCGTATTTATGTCTTCAGTTTTACCAGGAATGAGGCATTGCTTTGGATTTACTGTTTCAGTAGGCAAGTGGAGAGCTCAGGTTTTCTAAATTGATACTTCCAAGTAGAATAAAAGTTGCTCCATGGGTCATGGACCCAATGAGGGGATTCTGAAAATTGCTGAGTAAATCTATACCAATGATATACTAATTAACTAGGGAAATAACTATGGGGTCTCACTGAGCCTTCTATGAGATAGCACTTAGGTCAACTCTCCATTTATCACATGACCCTGAGAAGCCTCCATGCTGTCTGTGCATTACAGGGGCTCTGCGTCCCTGGAGATCAGTGTTGCTCAGAGACAATGTCTAATATCCTGAATAGAGTAGATATCTCTTCTCCGAGTAAGTGACCACAGAACCCCTTGGAAGAACCACAGGATGAGATACAGTAAGTATGTGTCAGATGATTACGAGGTCCTTCAGTAAGAAGTCCCAGCCTATGTCCATTCAAGGGGCTCTAGTGTTTACATTGACTCAACTTTGGAATAGGGTGGGAAAGAGTGGCTTTTCTGTGGTGGCTAAAATAAGGCCTTTGTTCATAATTCTTAGCATTTGGGGGGTTTACATATTAAGTAATATCTTTGTGGTCTGCTTATCTATATTGGCTCTCGAGACCCAAGATCAATTAGATCAATGGTTCTTGAAGTGTCTCTGGACCAGAAGCATCAATATAACCTGGAAAGTTATTAGTTAGAAATGCAAATTCTTGGATCCCATGAACACCTACTGAATTAGAAACTAGGGATGGAGTCCAGCCATCTATCTGTGGTTTAATAAGCTTTCCAGGCAATTTTGGTATACACAAAAAACCAGTGATGTAGTCACTTATAAAGACTGTTGCTAGTTGTTTATTCTGATTTAAATACTGGTTTTGATGCCTATAATGATAGCCATACTTACTTGGCCTCTATGGTATTCCCACAGAAAATAGGGATTTCATTTCAATTGCAGTATTTCTCATTAGACTTCCTGGCCTACAGTTTATAGTCCCTATAGCACTTTTCAAATGTGCTGACATTCTCCTCACCAGTCAATAGATTTCCCAAAGCCTTGGCAAAGGGGAGTATTTTCTGGGACTTCTTGGGGGATACATTGAGGGTGTTCGTGAGACAGTCACACACGGCAAATCTCCTAAAACGTGCTTATCTCACAAGCCTTTGGCTTCCTTACTCTCTGTTATGTTGGAGAATTTCTGGCTCCTCCACGTCAATACATGAAGACCACCATTAAGGTGAGTTTTAGTCAACCAGTGAAGCAAACCTTTAGGAACACTCCCGGCTGCTTGAACTAGTAGACTGAATGCAGAGTCTCTGTTAAGTGAGACCCACGGGTCAGTTCAGCCTGATCTAAAGATATGTTCTTTACCCTTTGGTCTGGTACCCTCAGCAGCCACTTCCATACATATTCTCAATATTTTCTGATTATGAACTGGCAAGATTTTGCAGCTGTTCCGTTACGAGAGTCTTCCTTCTGCGTTTTCGCAATGAAATCCTTGACGCAGGCCAGATTCTGCCCAAATTCCAGTAGCAGCACAATGGCCGTGGCCACATCTAGTGGAGGGGCCAGCGGGGCTGAGGGCACAAGCACCAGTTCTTGCATTCTCGCGGCACCATGTAGCTTGGGGGCAGGGCCGCCTCGGTGAGGCACCCTGGCTGTGTGCGGCACAACTCCAGGCTGCCATTCCAGCTGTGCGGTGCAGTGTCCGCATCGAGTAGAAAGAGCCCCGGATGTGAAGGGGTATGAACTGAGGTCCAAGCCCCATCGCTGGAGCATGCAACTTGGACGGACTTAGACACGGTACTCTTTGCCTCAGTTTCCCCATCTGCAAAATGGGAGTCCCATCTACCTCTTGTAAACTTGTGGGAGAACTCAGGCAGAGAAAGCATGTGCAAGGGCAAGTGCATTCTAAAATGTATAGTGCAGTAGAAACACAGGGCCTCATTATTATTTTTTTCATCCTAGACACCTATCAGCAGAGCTGCTGCATCCACTTCCTCTCTGTACTGATGCCGATTCCATGTTCCCAGATCTCACCAGCCTGTGGGCTCACAGGGAATCACATTAACTGTGTGACCACAGGCCCTGATCTCCCCTACCCCCTCCAAAGTACAGCCTTCCCATTTCTTTGGGATTCTGCATGGGTATCTTCCTCACGTCCAGCCAGACGCTCGGGAACAAGCACCTCGTGGTCTTTCACCCCAGCCGCTGGGCAGGGTGTGCTGCCTGTGATGGGGCCCCTGTACCCAGTCACAGCTGCTGGGCCCTCGGAGGGAATAGAACGCAGTGCCCAGGGGTTCACACTGCCAACCCTCCCCCCCGGGTGCTGCCCCACTCTCAGTGGCTGCCCCACTCACAGTGGCTGCATTGAGCTTCAGGATAACAAAGTCTCGTGGCATTGGTGCCCCTCTTCCCTACTCTGTTGTGCTTTGTCACCTGGACTCCGAAGCAGACCTGCTTAGGTCCTAAGCCTCATGAAATTCCTTCCTCTAAGTCTCCTGGTTTCTGCCTGCAGTCCCTTGTTTAGAGGATTAAACACGGTCCCTGGTGTGGGCTGGGCTGGGAACTGCACACCCACTCTTCTTTCGTAGTCTCTTCTTTCCATCTCTCTCTCCCACATCCCTGCCCATACCCTGGCCTCTCCTTTCTTCCTTCATTAAAAAGGAGGTCTTCATCCCTATCAGCTTATGGCTGGCTGGGGGTCCAGGCGGAGGCACTCTCTGTTTCCCGAGGTCCACCTTCCACATAAGTATAGACAGGATCACCCTGCTACATTCAATTTGGTAAAATTTTAGATAAAGGGTCTGCAGAGATTTTAAATTTTGGAACCATCATAGCCAACAGTGACTTTGAGTATGGGAGGGTGAGTGTTTCAATATATCTTGTTACAGTGGTTTGTCATCATGACTCACACTTAGAAAGCCTCCATTTAGCACTGCATCAGCATAATATTCTAATCCAGCGAGCAAGTGGACTTTAGTCATTGTCCCAGTGCTACGTAAATAGTTCTCACTAGCTCAGAGATCAGCGTTTCCTGCTGTCATCAATCTTGGGAGTTCATCTCAAGGATGACACACGTCCCTCCCCCAATGCATACACTCCTTGCCCCATCACCCCCTACTCCCCTCCAGAAAGTTCTGTTCAGGAGCCTGTCTCCAGAGTCTCACATCCAGCTTGATGCAAGGACATGTCTCCTAATTATCCCTGAGAATGAGTCCCAGGCTAAGCCCGAGTCCCCTGAACAACGTCATGACCCACTTGTCCACAGTGAACTTGTGCTTCCTTTTTGGGGCCTAGTGGTCTCTTGAAGGACACTCAGTGGCACTTCTCTTAATCAGAGATACGTTCTGATGATGCACTTTGTGATCAGGAACTTCATTTCCAGGTTCAGAAATAAAGTTGGACACGTAAGAATGCACCCTTGAAATCAGCGAGGGTCCCAATAACCTCCTAATATTTGATGGATGGTTTTAATCATCCTACCTGAGCTCTCATCTACCTCTGACAGAACTGAATCAGAGAAGCAGGAGACAATCTTGGAAATGCACAAACTGGGTTGAAATCCTTGCTCTTGCTTTACCACTCATGGGACTCCAATCAGGCCATTTGACTTCTCTGAGGTTAATTTTCCTTTATCTGTAAAATAAGTAAGGAATGAGGAATTTCTGAGGGAGAGCATAATGCACGTAAAGTTACTGGAATACAGGTCTTTGATAACTGGTAGTTATTTATGCTCCTATGGACAAATTTTTATTCTTGTATTCTTTCCTTGACTATGGGGATAACTCTCTATACCATGGTTCACTTACCTCGTTTTCCATTCCTCATCCACTCACTCAACAATATTTGTTAAATGTCTACTAAGTACCAGGCATTTTACTATGCACTGAGGAGACAATAATGAATAATATACAGTCCCTATCAGGGAGAAGCTCACACTCTAATAGGGAGAGAGACATATAAGCAGTTATGACTCAATAACTGTAACTGTTATCCTAGAGGTCCGCACAGAGTGGCCTGGATACAGTGGTCTGGTATGTGGGCAGGAGCCCAGGAAGGCGTCAGGCTTGAGCTGCTTTGAAGGATGGGTCCAAATTTACCAGGCAAGCAAAGAAGCGAAGTGTGTTCTGATCAGAAGGAACAGTGTGCATAGCACCAATGAAAATCACTTAGCTAGTAGTAAAACCAAAAGCCTCAAACAGAAAAAAAAAAAATGTTCAACAAAGCCATTTATTTTAGTTGTAGACCAAACATGATGTGGTCATTTTTGTCCACAGACTTTTGGATATTTTAGCAGTCTCACACAGTTCAAAATTACCTGTGAACATCACTTAAGAATACTGATACATTCTCAAAATGGCCAATGGTGTTGTCTTGGATCTAGGAGGTACATGGTATGAAAAACACTCTAAAATCCTCGAATCACAGTTTACAGGAGGAGAAATGTTCACTAGAAGAAGCACATTAAAGTTCAGACCAACTGAGGAAAAGTGGGTCCAAATATCCATCTCAAATCATGCACATTCATTAAGTAGAATGGTCAGAAAGAATCACTGTAGGCCTAAATATAGCTTCTCTTTCTCTCCTCCTTCCCCTTCTCACCTTCTAGAGGGTATAATTGATTTTGTTCAAGTTGAATTCATGTATGGTAAGACTTTACCCACTTTGAAACCCTTATATCAGAATTTGCTAATAATTTGTGACGATCTTCCTTTTATAGCCAGGAACATTAGCAACATATCCCTATAGTCCATGTTTTTATTGCAAAAACTATGGAGAATTCATTAAAGTGTTGTTTAAGAGACTTTTTAAAAATGTACTGAGTTTGTTTGGCAAAGAGGTGTTTGCATGTCAACCTTGAATGTTGCTGATGGCATTGAAGTTGATCCCCTTTTGAAAAGCAACCTGGCAACTTATCAAGAGTCAGATAGTGATAATGATGATGGTAGTAAGGATATTTGTTGACTGTATTAATGTGTATTAATCACTGTGTAAGTAATTGACATGTGTTAATATACTCCATTCTCCTCAGTAATAATACTATTATTGCCCCTATTTGACAGATGAGGAAAGTGGAACACAGAGAGTTTAAGAAACTTGCCCAAGGTCACACAGCTAGTAAACGGCAGAACAGGGATCCAAACAAAAGCTCTCTGACTCATACTCCAGAGACTGCTCTGAACCATTCACTGTACTGCTTTTATTGTATCAAATGCCTATATCTCTTAACCCAGTTATTGAATTTCTGAGAATCAATCCAGAGCAAAAAACCCTGATCATGGGCAATGTTATATGCAAGAAGATTTATAGAATAGTATTATATGTCACTGGAAGCAACCCAAATGTCCAAACATTGTGGAACAGTTAAGTAAATGGTGTATATCCAAACAGTTGACAACTTCACACCATTAAAAATGGCGGTCATGACTTCCAAGCAAAGAAGATGGATTGGACACATGCATCTACTAATACTCCTTCCCTGAATGACAGGGAAAGGATCTCTTTAAGAAGCTTAAATCCACAAGGAATAGAGTAAAAGAAGAGGAGACAATAGCAATTTTATTTGCAAAGCTTGAAAGTAGTAAATTATTCAGTAGTAAATGACTTAGCACATCTGAGAAGGTTGGCTTCGAACCGGGCAGTGGAAGAAAGGTATGAATCAATGTAATTGATACAATGGGATTCTTTAAAGGCTTAGAAATGGGTGGCATCTATTTAAAAGTGGAGCGAAGGGAGGGAGTGCTAGGACAAGGCAGAGTGGTTACAAGTCTAAGATCTAAAGCTAGGAAGCATTATCTCCTCTCCTTTTCCGCACAACTGAGAGACTCTCTCTCCTCCAACCTCAGCAAAAGGCTGTGGAGGTTGTGACACAAGCTCTCTGGATCGGATGGTCAAAAGGCCTCTGAACCACAGCACTTTTTCATCAGCTCTTGACACAACTCACCATTCTCTTTCTTGAATCATCGCTTCGGTTGACTTCCAGATAATTCTCTCTCTTGATTTTCTATCTTCCTCACTGGCCCCTCCTTCTCATCTCCTTGACCTCTAAATGTAAAGTGCTACAGATTCTATCCCTGATCCAATTCTCAGTCTCCTGTACTCTCTAGGCAAACTCACCCAATCTCATGACCTTAGGTACCATCTCCTGGGTTTATATCTGCAACCTCTCTCCTGAACACTGATTTATATATCTACCTACTCTGGAATACACTCCATACGTGTCTCAAACACGTGCAAAATCAAACTCACAATGTTTCTCCAACCTGCTTCCCCATAATCTCCCCCATCTCGGTAAATGGCAATTCCATTCTTCCAGGTGTTCAGACCACGAGCCTTGGAATCATCTCACTTCTCTTTGTCACCTCACAACGAACCTATTAATAAATCCAAAAAACATATCCAGAGTCTATCCACTTCTTGCCACAAATTGGCCACCCCTCTGGTCCAAGACACCACCATGCCTTGACTGGGTTGGTACAACAGCCCCCTAACTGGACTTCCTGCTTCTGCCCTTGACTCCCTACAGCATATTTTCCATACAGCATCAGCATGGTTATTCTCCCCTTTACTCACCAGCTCACTATGCTAGAGCCATACCCTTTTGCTCTCCTCCAGAGATATCAGGCACCTTCCTGCCTTAAGGACTATGTCTGCTCCCTTTGCCTGAAAAACTCTTCCTCACTAGCTACCCTATATTCTTCAGGTCTCTGCTCATTGGCTCTTCTGAGTAAGGTCTTCTCTGACCGCTCTATTTAAAATAGTCTTAAAATAAGCTATTTACCCTAGCTCTGCCTTTCTTTTTCCTCCATTTTTTCTTTTTACTTATAGCATTTACCACTCTTTAACAAATTGTATTTTTTTAATTAATCGATTGATTGTCTGCCTTCTATGCATTACAGAGGAAGAAATTTTTATATTTTATTCACTGTTGCTCACCCAGTGCTTAACACAGTACCTGATGCGTGGCAGGAACTCAGTAAATAGGGAATGGGAAAAACCAGATGCAGTTCAGGTGAGAGTTGTAGGATACTTTCGTGTGGGAAGCTGAGAATCTCTGCTGCATTCCCCCAACCAAAACCCAAGAATGTTTCGCAAGCAGGGCTTTGACCTCCATGCAGGAAACGAGAATTGCATTCACTGGGGAATCTGCCAGCTTGAAAGAAAAGAACTAATGACATTGGACTCCCAGTGAACATTTCCAGACAGTTCACCCCACAGAGATGGTCCCAATGAGGGTGACCTCAGTCAGAACTGAAGAGTTTCCTGGCACATGGGACTCTCAGTGTTAACACTGGGGCAGTCCCCAGCAAACCAATGTAGTTGGTCATGCTACTACGATCAGTGAGTCTCACCCACATGCTCTGACTTTCCAATCCCTCAGTTATGATCAAACTTTCTAAAATATTATCTAGATTACCAGACATCTGAGCATTCATTAGCTTGGAAGGTTGGGACAAAAATAAATGACCAGTAAAAAAAGTAAGTTGAAGAAAACAAAGATTATGTGTGGAGAGGGAAAAAAAAATCATTGATATCCTTAGAGAGGTATGAGAATATTCCAATCATGAAAAGGGACAGTAAATTGGAAATTAAACGTAAGAAAATTAGGGAATTGGGGCACCTGGGTGGCATAGCGGTTAAGCGTCTGCCTTCGGCTCAGGGCGTGATCCCAGCGTTATGGGATCGAGCCCCACGTCAGGCTCCTCCGCTGTGAGCCTGCTTCTTCCTCCCCCACTCCCCCTGCTTGTGTTCCCTCTCTCGCTGGCTGTCTCTATCTCTGTCAAATAAATAAATAAAATCTTTAAAAAAAAATTAGGGAATTAATCCAGGAGATCTAATAGTAGGAGTCTAGTTAGATAGAATAGAGAAGAGAGGAATCCTTAACCACATAATTCAAGAACATTTCCCAGAACGTAAAGATCAGAATTTTCAGATTAAAATGGGTCCATTCCAGGGGTGCTGGGGTGGCTTAGTCTCTAAGATTCTGACTCTTGATTTTGGCTCGGATCATTATTTCAGGGTTGTGAAATTGAACCCCGCTTCAGGCTCCGTGCTGGGTGTGGAGTCTGCTTAAGATTCTCTCTCTCTCGGGGGCGCCTGGGTGGCACAGCGGTTAAGCGTCTGCCTTCGGCTCAGGGCGTGATCCTGGCATTATGGGATCAAGCCCCACATCAGGCTTCTCTGCTGGGAGCCTGTTTCTTCCTCTCCCACTCCCCCTGCTTGTGTTCCCTCTCTCGCTGGCTGTCTCTATCTCTGTCAAATAAATAAATAAACTCTTTAAAAAAAAAAAAAGATTCTCTCTCTTGCTCTGGCTCACTCTCTCCCTAACCCCAGCCCCCCAAAAAAAGAAAAAGAAGAAAAATAGTCCACTCTGTGACCAGAATATTAGGTGAAATTACATTCACACATAGCAAGATACAGCAATAAGAAATTTCAGATCACTAAATACAAAGAGAAGCTCCTGCAAAAGAGGAAAAACAGGACACATACACAAAAGGAAGAATGACCATAGACTTCTAAATATTAACACAGAAATTTATAAGCCAATGGAGCAATGTCTTCAAAATTCTGGAAGAAAATTATTTTAAACATAGAATTCTATACTAAACCAAATCATCAATCAAGTGTAAGAGTAGAAGAAAAACATTTTCATATATGTAAGGCCTTAACATTTTTACGTCCCACTTACCCTTTTCCTCAAAAAACTACTGAAGGATACTTTCAATTAAAACCAAAGACGTAAATGAGAAGGAAGGCAACATGGAATATGAGAAACAGAAGATCAATTCAGAAGAAGGTAAGTAAATACCCCAAATAATTTTGGAGGCATATTTCAGGATAAGGACTGTAAACCAGGTATAGAGAGCCACTAGTCCAGCATGGAGCAAATCTTAAGAATCTGGGAGAGATTTCTTCAACATGAAATTGATATTTTAACAAATAAGTCTGATTGCCTTAGAGGAAGATTTAAGCAACTGGTAGAGCATTAGGGATTGAAATTCTCTGAAAACAAACAAGCAAGCAAAGCAAAGATAGCAGAAAAAACAAGAAATGCAGCAAAAGGCAAGTGATCATAATTTATTACATGGCTCAGCTGTCCTCACTTACACAGAAAATGTTATATAAACACCGAATATTAATCAAACCAAAATATTGGAAGGATGTAGCTGTGGGAAGGGTGCACCAATGCACAAGAAAGGATAAGAAAAAGAACCATATCCCCATCTTCCACGTTGGGAAGTCCATAGTTAACGCTTAAAACTGAAACAATCAAGCTTGTTATTTAGGGCCAGGGAGGTCAAAAGCAAAAGAATCAATTAGAAAAAGTTGAAAGAGGTTATCTGTGGGGAAATGGACATTGCAGGGTGAGGGAGTGGGAAGCAAAGAAATGCTATTTTTAAACCTTGTAGAACTATTTGACTCTTTAAAAGATGTGCATGTAAAATTTATGAATTTTTTTTATTTTTAAATAAACATTTTGTTCAAGTATTACATAAGTAAAGTATACAAATCATAAGTTCAGTGCACTTTTTAACGGGAAGAAAATACATGAAATAATTATTATCCCACCAAGGATAACCAGTGTCCTTACTTGGGACATCATAAATCAGTATTTCCCACTTTTGAAATTTGTGTAAGTGGAATCATATCTGCGCCCCCTTTTGTTTCTGGCTTCATTTTCTGGCCTGTAGTAGTCATCTGTGTTGTGTGTAGCAAGATGTACAGTATTGCTGTGTAATATTCCATTTAGTGGAAACACCACAATTTATTATCCATTCTCCTGTTGATGGACGTCTGGGTTACTTCCAATTTGAGCATTCTTATACAGGTGTGCATGTGTAATTTTGATAAAAGTAAAAATTAAAATGCAATAATATGGAGACGTGGATTTGGTGTGAAAAAGCAGGGTTTATTTTTTTTTTTTTAAAGATTTTATTTATTTATTTGACAGAGATAGAGACAGCCAGCGAGAGAGGGAACACAAGCAGGGGGAGTGGGAGAGGAAGAAGCAGGCTCACAGCGGAGGAGCCTGACGTGGGGCTCGATCCCAGAACGCCGGGATCACGCCCTGAGCTGAAGGCAGGCGCTTAACCGCTGTGCCACCCAGGCGCCCCTTTTTTTTTTTTTTTTTTTTTTTTTTTTAAAGATAAAAAGCAGGGTTTAAAATTGTATGTCTGCCACGCCTGCAGCTATTCGGAAGTCCACTCAACCGCAACAAAAATTCTTAGCGTCTACTACTGAGTGCCACGCAATGATCTAGGTGCTGAGGTTTCACTGGTGAAGACAAATATGGCTCCTGCCTTCCAGGGACTTAGAGGTGGGAGAGAGAGGGGAATCCTATAATTATATGTCTGATGACTGTTTTGAATTGGAAATTCAATAATTTAATTTAGCTTTGTGATCTTTATGTTAAGATCTGAAAGAAGAGAAGAGGTTAACTCAGTGAAGGAGAAACTGGGAGGAAGAGCCTTCCAAGGAGGAAGTACAGAACATACTAGAAGCCCAAAGAGGGAAAGAACACAGTGTATACAATAAATGAGTCAAGCCCAGAGTGTCTGGAACAAGAAACGGGAGGAGGCCTCAGTTGTGTTGAGTGTCACTGATGGGCCAAACAGGCTAAGGACTGAAGAGAATCCATTGGGTTCATTGGTGACTTTAACAAGAGAAATTTCAGTGGCATGATAGGGGTAGAATCCAGATTAGCGTGGGTTTGGACTGAGTAGAAGGTGAGAGCATGAATATAAAAATAATTAGAAAGAAGTATTTGAGAAGAAAATTTGTGTATTAAGTTAGGATGAGATTATGTATGTCTTCTTTCTTCAAACTTTCTTGGATCTATTGTCTACCTATCTTTTTTTTTTTTTTTTTGGAAAATCGAATGAACATACTCAAATTTAAAGATTTATTTTTATTTATTTTTAAGTATTTTATTTGACTATAGTTGACACACAATTTTATATGACTTTCAGATGTACAACACAGTGATTCAACTTCTCTGTACATTATGCTGTGCTCACCAGCGTGGCCACCGTCTGTCACCACACGACGCTATGACAATTCCATTGGCTATATTCCCTAGGCTGTGCCTTTTATTCCTGTGATTTATTCCCTCCATAACTAGAAGCCTCAAACTCCCACTTCCCTTCACCCATTTTGCTTATTCCCCACCCCCTTACTCTCTGACAACCTTCAGTTTATTCTCTGTAATTATAGGTCAAATTTAAAGATTTACGTGAAGGTCAAAAGTTACTGTTGTTTTTGGGTGGTTATACAGACCAACTGTGTACTTAATCTTTCTGGATTATATTATTATTCTAATTGTAAAAATGAGGTATTTTAAGCATATCAGAAATACATTGTTTTCAAGGTATTTTAAAAACATTGGTTAAAGTAGGAATAATAAAGAATGGAGGGGAGTCCTCACATGCATTTGTTATGTACACACACACACACACACAGACATAATTTTAATACAAAACACATGGTGTGGTGAGGTCAGCAATCTAATGATTCAACTTTGGCCCAGAATCAGACACAGCTCTGCAACTTGAAGTGCCTCCATGTCTCGGGACAGAAACAAAATGGAGCTGACTGCCACAGTCCAGGAGAGGTTTATGTTTATGGAAACAGCTTCCCTTTTTAGGGAATGCATACCTTTGCCAGAAGCACCCTCTACATATTTATTTATGCTAAAGTCTCTATCAAGAAGATGAAAGGTTTTATTTCATTTGAAAACCAAGGCATAAGTAATCTAAGTCATCAGCAATATTTCGGGAAAGGTTATTCCTACCTTCCCCATGAATTCTGATAACTACTTGAACACTATTTCTCTGGGGCCCTTAATACTTTCTTCGTTACATGTATATGTCCTCTCTCCCCTGATTCAATAACCCATATCTAATTTCCTTTAGCACCAGACCTTGTGCAGAAAAGCACCTTAGTAAGTTCTGCTGCATTTTTTCATACCTGCATTCATCCAGCATGGCAGTAGATGAGGGGTAGAAACCTTTATCTTTTACAATGGTGTTTGCTTTCCCTCTCCAAACTTGCCTTGATTTTCAACGTCTCCTTTGGCTACTAGGTCACTGCTGTGACTAAATCTGCAGAAATCCAACACACCCTATATTGCATTAAACTTCGGTCTCAGGTCCTCTAAGTAATGAGTAATAGTTTTGTCCATCAGGATATTGGCCCAAGATTTGAACCAGCTGCTCATATTTCATTTCTTTCCTGGACTAGTTTCATCAACAGCAGCTATGTCTTATAATTAACATTATAATTATAATAACATAAGCCTTTGTAATTAATTTGCTCATGCACCCTCTAGTCCCAAGAAACAGTGGTGACTCATTATCCTTAATTTGCAAAACACACTCTATTTTTTAATTTTATATTTAACATAATGAGATACAAAATTAATTTATTCAGGGTCTTACAAAAACAGAATTGCTGAGACAGTATTAGAACACAATTACCAAGTCTCAGGTCTCAGTGTTGCGTCAATCATTCTTCTAATAGTCAAATTCACCCATCCATCCATCCGTTCATCCATTTATTCATTTGGCATAACTCTATCAAGTTAGGCATTGTGCTAAACTCAACAGAGACAAAAATAATTGTTATTGCTCTTCAAAAGTTCACAACTTAGTTGACAAATGCACATATGAAAATAGGCAGTTAAAAAAACGGGAATAAATACAATGATTAGAAATGTGCCGTGTGTTTTGCAAACAGATCTGAGGCCTTTTGATGTTTGAGTTAATAAAGGTTTTGTACTTTCCCAAAGACAGCTAGCATGCCACCACCAGCTCTTGGGTAGGAATTTTACATGTAGGAATATTACAGTTATTTGAGAACACTTTTAGGATTGTTACGTGACACTAATTTCTGAAGCTTTTTCTTTTTTCTTTCAAACCATGGAACTTGTCCTTCAAAGGAAATTTTACAGACTTGTAAACAAATCAAATACAAACAAGGGTCCTTGGATGAAGGCAAAAATAACAGATTGGAGCGTGATCCAGTTGGCTTGCTTGAGATTTCCATGAAACCCCAAAGGTTCCTTGGAACACTGTTGAAAACTAAGAAAAGTCACCATCCTTTCATTTGAGTATCAACGTGTCAGATTAGTCCAATTTTGGTCAATTGTGAAAATTAACTAATAGTTGAACCAAACCTGGCTAACATAAAAGTGGTCAGCTCATGGGTAAGAATGCTCTACTCTATTAACAAGCCTCAGCAACACTTCCTGAGAAGTATTCTTCAGGTTTATTGGTGGCACATTTTTTTCCCTTACTTGTATAACATGCGAGCGCTTTCAGAAATTTTGAATAACATTGTCTCCTTTTCACAAAAACTGAACAATTACTTTTGAAATGTAACCATGTATCAGGATTGGAGATGTCATGGTGGCAAGACAGACTCACCTCTTCTCCAAAAGGAGCCATACGTAGAATCAGAGGAAGGGAAGACCTCATAAATTCTAGGCAAGAATCAGATAACACAGGACACCTGGGTGGCTCAGTCAGTTAAACTTCTGCTTTCAGCTCAGGTCATGATCCCAGGGTCCTGGGATTGAGCCCTGCTTTGGGCTCCCTGCTCATTGGGGAGCCTGCTTCTCCCTCTCCCTCTGCAGCTCCCCCTGCTTGGGCTCTCTCTCTCTCTCTGACAAAAAAAAAGAATCAGATAACACAAGTTCATTGTAGCCAGATTACACAACTGTCTCATAATTCAATTCAACAACTAATTATTGTTACCTACTAAATGTCATGCACTGCGTTAGACTGAGGGAGACGAAAGGTGAGTGCTACCTTCGCCCCCAAGAAGCTCACAGTACAATGTAGAACAAGGAAAAGACAAGCATACAAACGGAAGGCCATTAAATGTTGACGTAGTTCACCATCATGGCTCCTAAAGACGGTGACATTAGAACCTCCATAACAATCGCGTGTGAAAAGCCTGCACCACAGACTTTTTCTGAACCTGTCTGCATGGCTCATAAAATGATAACTTTCTTTGGGGGAACAGAAAGACTTTCAGAAATTCACTTTCCTTTGGGAGGTGGGGAAGGGACACAGCAGGGAGAGGGAGGAGAAAGAGAGAAAGATCACTTTATGATACCTTCACTCGGATGATTCCCTTGGATTTTGCTTATTAGCCTGTTCCTCCTTCATCTTCCCCCTCCTGATAGGTTACCAGCCAGCCAGCTAACTAACGAGTCATGTCCTTGACTCCTTGCTCACTTTCACTACTGCTCACACCCATATCTAATAAGTCACCAGGCCTATTGATTCAGCTTACTAAATACATCTTAAATATATTGATTTCTGTTTCCCGTACTCAATCACCCTATATTTCTATACAGCGCTTGTAAACATAATTAATTATCTGCATAATTAGTGGTTTGCTCTTTCAAATCACTCCATCCACCACACTCTGCCCGTCTCAACGGCAAGCACCCTGAGGCCAAGGACGACATCTGTACTCTTCACTGCTCTGTCCCCAGTATGTAGGGCAGCCTCACGCAGAACGTGTGCTCGATGAGGGGAGGAAGGGAGGAAATCAACCGATCAAAATTCAGTAATTATCAGCTCTTCCATTAAACTCCTTCCTGATATGTGAAAACAAAATGTAGATAGAAATCTAGGTGTATATTTTTTCTAATTCACTCTAAGACAGTATCATTATTTCACAGACATAGCCAACTCCTGACACTGTCACGTATTGAAGCTTATTCTATTTATAATAGATAAAGAAACAATACGATGTGTATGTACCAAATTACCACTATGTACACTTTAATTATCTTACAATTTGATCTCAATTATACCTTAATAAAGCTGAATTTTTTTTAAAAAAAGAAAGGAAACAGAACCACATCTCCCTCTAGGAGTTGATTTAGTACAGCACTATAACCCAGTTGTTCACAATGTGAGTCTTTAATTAATCTGCCGGTCTGTAAATATTGTGTGACTTGTGCAATTGAATTTGCTATGCTCATACGGCAGCCTTGCCAAATACTCAGCCCCTGACCGAGGGAGTGTATGAATGAAGCTAAACTTGACATCTGTGACATGCATTACGTGCTTGGTTTATTCTTATGTTTATTTCATTTACCAGGAAATACAATAGGCTCTTGTGTCCACTGTTGATTTGGGAACATGTCCTCTGCTGGTCAAGGTTGTCTCATAACATAGTCACAAGGTCTATGCGACTAGAGCCAACATTTCCCAGATCAACACACTTTGCAGCAGAACTCATTTTCAACAATCTTTTTCAAAGAGGGAGGAGCCTCTATCTCACCTTTCAAAGAGGAGAACATTTGCTTTGAGTTGGTAAACAGTACCGTTTCATCCCCTGCCTGCCTGCCGCAGAGGCTGCGGATCACAAAACCCAAAATGCCACTGGAGGATTCAGCCTCCAGCCTGGATGCTCTTTTTCCAGCCCAGCCCAGCGATTCCCACCAAGCAAAGTCAACCTCATTATGGCCTGTTCCATCTGCCTCCAGTCTTGTAAAAGGTTAAAACTTTGCAGAGGCTTAATGAACCTTTCCTGCCCTGAGAAACACAGATTTGTTATTGCTTTGCACAGAAATGAAACAAATGGAATAAAAACAGGAGCGGATCCTCTGAGTCACAGGATGTGGGTGAAGAGCTCTTACAAAATTGAGAACTTAAATACTAATTCATTGAAGTGACAGCAAGGGTATTTGAAGTTAAGGTCCTGTTCTGCACCAATGAACTATGTGACCTTGAGGAAATTATTGAACCCTTCTGGGCCTCTGTTTCCATACCTCTAAAATGGGGATAATAATTCTTATTCTCACTTCCTTTTAAGACTCATAAGAGGATAAAACAACAGGTGGGAAAGCACTTTATAAATCTAAAGAAAACCAAAAGATACTCCAAAATAGAGGCAACCCTCTCCCCAAATCACTCCTGTTAAGAACTTGAAACAAGTAGATAGGTCCTCTGCAACAATCTTCTAAATGAACATTCAATTTAACATGTCCTGAGCGTGCTTCCGTGTTTCAGGAGCAAGTTTCTAGAACTGGAAAAAACAGAGGAGGAAAGACAGTTCATGATTCAAATTTTCCACCAAACACTTCCAAAAAGCAGATAATTGGGTTTGTTCATCCATACACTCATGCATTCATTCTAGAAGCAGCCTTTCAATCCCACAACTGTTTATCGAACACCTACTATGCTCTAAGTACTGTGCTGGCCACTGTGGACGCAATAAGGATAAAGATGGTCCTGATCCCTGTCCCTGTGAATCTTCCATCAGAACATCTTTTGAAATGCAAGAATGAATCAGACACGATTTCCACCCTGAAGCAGTTATAAACTAGTAGAAAGGGAAGTGGCCATAAAACAAAATTGAATCATTCTCAGAGGACTCTGCTTTTAGGGACAAGAAGAGATGAATGGGTCACATCAATTCTCTCTTTTTCCTGGATCAGCAAACAGCATTAATACCAGCATATACACATGCTTTAGTAGCTTCTCTCTTAAACCCTCCCTTGACCTCACTCCTTTCACAGCAAAACGTCTTACAAGACTTGCCTCTGGTCAGAGTCCCCTTTTCTTTTCTTTACTTGCTCTTCTTGAACCAGTTCATTGGGGATTCTCACCCCCTCTCTATCGAGACCCCTCTTGGCAAGACCACCAATGGCCTCCAACTTGGCAAGTTAAGGGGCCAATGAATTCAGTGGTCAATATATTGCATTGAGATTATTGTTAAATTTATTTCAAGATTTTGAAGTCTATATCTTAAAAAACATCTCTTTTCTCATGGAGAGTCCATCTTACTCAATCTATTGAACATTATCTCCAACACGGTATAGAGAAATGTCCGTGGTAAGAGAAGGGCAGGAACATTTTCTAAAAGTGGGGTTGGGGAGGAGGGTGGAGAAAAATTCGGAGATGAACCAACACAGGGAAATGCTGCCCTCCGTCTGAGTGAGGGGTGCACATGCTGTGCTCAGTCCACTATAGTAAAATGGTTCTGCGAATCATAGACGGGATGATGGGAGGTAGGTGGTAATTTTAGATTCTGTTTTGTTCCTTTTATTAAAAGCCATGGGGAACGGTGAGCCCGAGCCTGTCCTCCAATTTGGAGAGTGTGGAAGCAGCCCAGTTTGCTGTCCTCACTGTTTCCACCTCGTAGACCCCCCCTCGACCCCCGGGAGGTTGACCTCACTTCCCAGGAAGCTAGTGGGAGAGCACTCTGACTACAGACAAAATAGCTGTGTTCTCTGCCATCTATAGCGGCCAGGAAATGCTGTTTTGGAGGGAGGGGAGATCTCAGGGTGACGATGAAAGAGTCCGCTTGCGTCATTTATAGCCACGAGGCCCCTGTCAGTCTGATGCAGCTATTATATAAAAACACATCTGCTCCTGCCCAGACGCCCCAGTCCTGGCCTCAGCTTTCTCCATCTGTAGGGACCAAAGCTATCTTGCATTCTCAGCAGCAACATGTTTATAACAGAAATATTAAATAAGCCGAAATGATAAGAGAGTTTCACCCACTTTTCCAGAAACGCACTGGGAAACACGCCACGGGAACAATTCTTGCTTGTGTGTGACAGACACCAACAAATCTCAGAGGCTGTGATTTAGAAAAGACATCTTTCCCCGAGGAAAGAAAGCTCAAGAGACTCAAATGGAGACTTCTCTGCCACCACAAACGCCTGCTCCTGCTCTCTGCAGTGGGCTGCGCTCAGCCCAGAGTGACTACACCCAAGAATACATTCAGAGTCAGGATCGTTGGACTTTGACTGCGTCAACAGATGGCAAGGCCTTTACACGTAAGTGGGAGTATTGTAGGCCAGGCCCGAGTCCAAAGAGGCAGCCACACATGGGAACATCCACCATATTTCTCCTCGTATTTCTCACGGCTCCGAGCATGGAGGTCTATCATTTTTCTGAGTGTTACATTCACCAGCTTGACCTAAGAATGTAAAAATAAAAAGCTAAATGGGAAAGCCCTGTACAGGCATTGATTTTTCACAAGCAGCCATGACCCTGGGTTTAGAAACTATTTTTCAAATCACAGAGCCATAGATCTGGTAGGAACCCGGAGTAAAGGTTATCCTACAGAGAATGCATAGCAACCCTCCAGCCTGGTCTCTACTTCCTTCCCTGTCAGAAGTCCCATGCCAGCCCTCAGAGCTTATTCTAGGGCTTACCAGCTTCTCAACCCAAAGGCGCCGAATCCTGTCTAATTTCAGTCTCCCTTCCCACACAGTCAACACCTACTGGCTCGGGTTCATACTGCACATGCAGAAGGGCTGCTTGCTGTCCTCCATATTAATGTATTTCACCTGTTAGAAGACCTTTATTTTCTTTTTCATTTGTGATTTGTATCTCCCACTTTTTAATATGATTACGGTGTCTGCAGAGAATTCGTCACCATACTTTCTCTCCTCTGGCCAATGAAGAGCTTCTCCTTCTCAGTAATATCTCCATGGTTTTACAGAGACAAATCAGTTCTGAGCTGCCCTCCCCAACCTGTGAGACCCGCCCCTGCCGGCTTCAGCCTACCTGTGCAAACCCACCACCTTCGCCTCCTGCTCTGGGGAGGTCATTCGTATCTGCTCACGACGAGCAGAATATCTTCAGTTCCCCTTTTACTCATGTTAACGGTCTCATCTGTAATGCGCTCATTTTCCCAACCAACGTCCCAAGGCACTTTCCACCTCAGCCCTTACTAGTCTCTGCTGCTCTGGCCTCCTGGGGTACTCAGTGGGCACCCCACAACTTACCAATGCATAATCCCATCCACCACTGCTCCACTTGTGATACCGCCCCCTCCCCTGTGCCCCATTTTTTAAATAAACTTTTAACTTCAGAACAATTTCAGATTAGCAAGAAAGTCACAAAAATAGTCCTGAGAGTTCCTGTGCACCCCTCACCCGTTAGTTTCCCCGAATGTTACCATC
The DNA here is from genome assembly GCF_002007445.2 of Ailuropoda melanoleuca. NCBI lineage: Eukaryota > Metazoa > Chordata > Mammalia > Carnivora > Ursidae > Ailuropoda > Ailuropoda melanoleuca. The sequence continues at coordinate 83,403,165 of NC_048224.1, read as the reverse complement.
AAACGCTATGACAGTACCTAGACCAGTGCAAATTAAGAAACCGCTACTGATACATTGCTGTTCACTGAACTCCAGATCTTATTTGAATTTTATCAGCTTTTCTTTTCTTTGTTTTCTTTTTAGTTTTATTTTATTTATTATTATTTTTTAATATCAGGTTTTTCTTAAAGTTCTTTTCCCAGTCCAGGATCCAATCTGGACCACCATGTTGCCTTTAGTCGCCACGTTTCCTTAGTATCTTCTTGCCTTCCAGTGAGAGCGTCTGTTTCTCCTTGTTTTTCATCACCTTGACCTTGACAGTTTTGAGAAATACTGGCTAGGTATTTTGTAGCATTTCCCACAATCTGGGTTGGTCTGTTGCTTTTCTTATGATAAAACTATGATTATAGATCTTTGGAAAGAATGCCACAGAGGTGAAGTATCTTTTTCATTATATCATAACTGGGGGTATGTGACAGCCACAGGACACCATTGGGAATGTTAGCCTTGGCCATCCAGTTAAGGTAATTCTTGCCCGTTTTCTTCTCTATAAAGATTCTATTCTTCCCTTTCCATGCTCTGTTCTGTGGAAACATGTCTAGCTCAGACTCAAAGCACCCTCATACTCCTTTTTAACCACCTAATTATTTTGGCTGCCATTTTGGGGTACCTTTCTAAATTCTCCATGTCTTCATCCCTAAAAGGAATATCATATTTTAGTACAGATCCAATCAACAGGATAAACATTTTTATAACTTCTGTACATTACGCACTGGTCAGTTGTTTTTATTCTTGGTATACCACTCTACCCCACTCTTCTGCAGCTATTAGAAATTCACATGGTAAAGATTTCTTTAATCCATCTCTTTCAAAATATATCTAAAAATAGATAGAAAGGAAATGATCTTAGATCCTTTAAGAAACAGTTTCAGAAAAAAAAAAATACGACAGCCAGGCTGTGAAATACAAGGCTTATCAATGGAGTATTTTCAGCAACACTACAGCCATGGGGGAAAAAAGTGGAATTTAGAGTTTTGAGTGAGTGGGTTGGGGCAGGAGAACAAATATACCGGAGTCTCGGGAAGGGGGAGGAACCGCCACAGGGGAGACAAAAGCAATTCCAGGGCTGCTTCCAGAAGCCGTGCCCTCGGTAGTAGGGCAAATGAAGAAAAAAGTCAGGTATGTTTACTGATTGGGTCAACATTGGGTAGAAGGTTGGGACTGAATGACCTATAAAATCAATTAAATCTTTAATAATCTTATGACTCTATAGCATTCAAATTATTTGGAAAAAAATTTTTTTTAATTTTATCTATTTATTTGAGAAAGAAAGAGAGAGAGAGACAGAGAGAAACAGCACAAGCCAGGGAAGAGGTGGTGGGAGAGGGAGAAGCAGACTCCCCGCTGAGCAGGGAGCCTGACCTGGCCTCGCTCCCAGGACCCTGAGATCATGACCCGAGCTGAAGACAAATGCTTCACTGACCGAGACACCCAGGCATCCCCAAATTACTTGGAAAATTGCCAGACTTCTTGCTTTCGTTCATACCGTGTTGATCCAGCCCAGGTCAATGCTTCCTGGTATTTGTGTGGAGGAATGCTAATGCCAGGAGACCGTCCTCTACCCAAGGGCCCTGGGATCAATGTATTTTCGAGACAACCTTTTTCTATAGAGGGTCAGATAGTAAATATTTTAGGGTTTGTGGGCCACACATGGTCCCTGTTACTTCTCCACATCGTCCTCCTCTCCTTCTCCATCTCCTTCTGCTTCTTCTTCACAACCCTTTAAAAATGTAAGGAACATTCTTAGCTTGCAGGCTGTACCAAAACAGACTTTGGGCCACATTTGGTCCATGGACTTCTGTGGACCCTTCCTGAGGAGTCAAAATGTATATTAGCCCATTGAAGACTCTGTAGGATAGAAATGTGTTTATTATCGTTTAACCAGATTTATCCCAAATTTATTTAACGATGGAACTCTTTTTTACTTTGTTACTCACTTACCATCTCACATAATTAGTCTTCTATGGAAAATGCTTTGGGAAATTCTGGCCTTTTTCACATATGGTGAATAATAAGGCTTATCCTTACCTCCCCCCCCACCCCGTACACAAAGAAACACTCCAGATGGCTTAAAAACATAACTAGAAAAAGCGTCAGAGACTGCATGTGCGACCTTGGAGTCCAAATAGATTTCCACACAAGACTTCAGAACTATTAAGCATAAAGTAAAAATTATGCATTTGACTACATCAAAATTAAGGATTTCTGCTCAGCAAATAGCACAGTAGGAAATCTTAACAATTGAGTAAAAAATTGGGTGAAAATATTTGCAATGTCCGAGACCAAAACACTAGTATTCCAAGAAACTCTTACCAATTAATAAGAAAAAGATTGGGATCCCAATAGAAAAAGAATGGGCAAATAATATGAATGAACAGTGTATAAGAGGGAAAATCAGAGTGGTTAACACATGTATGAATAAGATGTCCAGCCTCACTAGTAATCGGAGGAATGCAAATTGAAAGAATAAGATACTCCTTTATCCTATGCATGGTTTGGCAAAAATTTTAAAATTGGATAATAGTCAATGTTGGTAAGAACGTGAGGAAAAGGATTTTCTCATGCACTGCTGATGGAGGCATCAGACCCCAGCAACATTCTGGAGAAAACATTGGCAGAACTTAATAAATTCAGTATGTGCATACTCGCTGTTGGGTGTAAAACCAGAGAAAGGTATCCACAGGTCCTAGGGTGACAAAAACAAAGAAGCTCATCACAGGATTTTATTTTGTGGTAGCGAGGTGGGAGGCCAAGTCGCTGCCCATCCCTAGGGAAATGGATAAATAAGTTATGGTAGAAGCTCATTCTGGAATACTGTGCAGAAGTCAGAACCAATAAGTTGGAGGCACATAAAACAACATGGATAGAGCTTTTTAAAAATAGTGTCAAGTAAAAAAAGTAAACAGAGCGAGAGTTATAGCACAATGTCAATCATACACATACTTAAATACATGATGTATATTCGGTGTATGTACACACACACACACACACGTATTTCAAAGATGCTTACCAAAGCACATATACCAAACACAGAGGTGGGGTATCAAGGCTGATGGGGAAAAAGAATAAGAAGATAAAACTAGAGAGAATTTTGCACAGATGAATGATGTTATTGTCATCATAAACGGAAAAGTGCAATCAACACAACTCTTGGCAACTAACATTAGACTAGAAGTCTTAGTTATCTCAATGTAAATGTCTATTACTGTTCTGTTTTCCCCATGATTCATCCTCTATCAAAGAGAAAATTTAAATTGATCTTATGCTCTTTTTCCCCACACTGATCTGTTGATCGATATTCAGTAGAAAACAACCTGGTTTGAGCATAAGGAGAAATTTTTTTACATGGTAGAATGTACCATTGTAATCATTTTTAAGTGTACATTTTGGGGCATTAAGTACATTCACATTATTGTGCAGCTATCACCACCATCCATAACTCTTTTTATCGTCACAACCTGAAACCCATATTAAACAGTTAACTCCCCATTCTTTCTCCCCCAGCCCCTGGCAACTACCATTCTATTTTCTGTTTCTATGAACTTCACTATTCTAGGTACCTCGTGTAAGTAGAATCATACAATATTTGTCCTTTTGTGACTGGCTTATTTCACTTAGAATAATGTCTTCAAGATTCATCCATGCTGTAGCACATGTCAGAATGTCCTTCCTTCTAATCTTGCACTGTGTGTATACGTCACATTTTGTTTATTCATTCATCTACTGAGGGACACTTGGATCGTTTCCACCTTTTGGTTATTGTGAACAATGCTACTATGAATGTTGGTGTACAAATACCGGTTTGAGTCTCTGCTTTCAATTCTTTGGAGTGTATACCCAAAAGTGGAATTGATGGAGCATATGGTATTTCTATGTTTTATTTTTTGAGGAGTGTCTGTACTGCTACCCACAGGGGCTGTACCATTTTACATTCCTACCAACAGTGCACAAGGGTTCCAATTTCACCACATCCTTGCCAACATTTATTTTCTGTTTCATTTTGTTTTTTATAAGGAGGATGCCTAGAATTGGCAGCCAGGTAACCAGCATTCACAATCATTTTTTGGAGCAGGTATTCATGCTTATCCAATGTCTTAACAGGGGTAGGTTAACTGCAGTAACGACCCCAAAATCTTAGTGGCTTGATACAGTAGGTGTTTTTATTGTTCACTTCACACCCCAGTGAGTGTCAGCAGGAAGCTCTTCCACACAGTCACTCAGGCACCCAGGCTCTTTCAAGCTAGTGTTTCTGCATCTCAGGAGAGCTCTGGGGTCTGCCACAGGATCCTCTACTTTCACCCTGCTGTTGAAGAAAAGAGAGTATACAGCAAAGGCACCCCAACTCTTCTTTCTTTTTTAAGTGAACTCTCTGTCCAACATGGAGCTCGAACTCACGACCCTGAGATCAAGAGTCACATGCTCTACCGGGGTCGCCTGGGTGGCACAGCGGTTGAGCATCTGCCTTCGGCTCAGTGCGTGATCCCGGCGTTGTGGGATCGAGCCCCACATCAGGCTCCTCCGCTATGAGCCTGCTTCTTCCTCTCCCACTCCCCTGCTTGTGTTCCCTCTCTCGCTGGCTGTCTCTATCTCTGTCAAATAAATAAATGAAATCTTTAAAAAAAAAAAAAGAGTCACATGCTCTACCAAAAAGGCACCCCAACTCTTAACTGCATGTCTGGGGGTGACACCCATTACTTCTCCTCAATTGCCACTAGTCATATGACCTCACCCTGATACAAAGGGACGAGGAAATGTAGCAAAGGAAGAAGAGAATGTGAATTTTATTGAAAAGTTACCCAGTCCTTGCCATGGCTAATAACAAGAGGTTAGAGAAAAATTTTAGGTTTGAGAAGAACTTTTTGAAATACAGGTTTCCTTTACTGTCTGCAAATTGTTTTTAAGACAGCAAATTATTTACTGCTTGACATTCTTAAATTTCATATTGGAAGTATATGGCTTTCCCAAAGAATCCATTATCCTAGATACTTGGAGTGATAATTTAGTTAGTGTGGCTCTTGAACTATTCAAGTCCCGTAGGTAAGCAAAAACTCTTTTTGAAAAAGCGGTTCATTTGGGACTGTACTATAATATACATGAGAGTGTCTTGAGTGTGTGGAAATAATGTGACTTAATTTTCCCAGATGGAGACGTAGGATGAAGCAAATGTACCTAAGACCTAATTATTCATTCTCCACTTGCATATCTTCTATCAATTTCAAGTGAGAGAGCAAACTACAACCCGCCTATTCAGGACTCTAAAGTCAGAGTAAATTCTCTACTGCAAAATAATCAAGGCAAAAAAGATAAGACAAGCGCACACATGAGAAACTAAGCAAAATAGGCTGAATTAGAGCTTTTCAGCACACACTCTGAAAAACATAAACCCTAAGTGACTGCAGACAGGCAACAAAATGTCCTGATTCCACAATGCAGTGATAAGACAGGTGACCTGGAAAATGGGGTTGGCGGGGCTGTCTGAGATTGATAAGTTCGCTCCCCTAATGCTCAAGTAACAGGATGCCTTTCAGCTCCATTCTGCCTGTTTTAGCCCAGGTTCGTTTTCCGGCTACCTCAAAAATCAGAGGAGATCCTGTCACTTCAGCCCTGCCGTCCTGCAGAAGCCTCTCCCCTAGCTGGCCTCCAAGATACACAAATGCAAACTTGTTTGCTCTGCAACACGAAATGCAGTTCATGTTCATCTAATGTCATCAACGCACAATCTCAGAAAGTACTTCCCGAGAGACTGATTCCAAAACAAAGCAAAATGTCAGGAATTGGACAGAGGCTGGGGGGGGGGG